>NW_027552325.1:0-25749 GCF_045843805.1 Urocitellus parryii
CCTACAGACTGCCATTTTGGACTATCCAGCTTCCTGGTGCGTAAGCCAACCCATGTGAGTCTCCTTTTCATCACCAAACATTCCTGTTGATTCTGTTCCCTCCTCGAGAACCCTAATGCAGAGGGATTGAGCCCAAACTGCTTCACCACGGGGCCACAACCTCAGCATTTTTTTTTAGCTAGCTCAATTGCTGAGGCTGGCTTTGAACTTGCAATCCTCCAGCCTCAGCCTACTCCAAGGCGAACTCACAGTCTCTCTCCATCTCTCCCTCTCTATTACTCCCTCTTCTCTCACTTTCCCTCCTTGGAGACCAGGGTAGTCAGGTGTGGGTCATGGCCACCAGTGGTGGGGATCCCGGGAATTTAGAAAGTGGTTTGAAACCTATCTATCAACAACATGGATTCAATCCAACAGGGACATCCAAGATGATTGATTTTGCCCTTCAGCAGAAATGTACCCATGACATCCTGTCTCCACAAGTTCCACACCTGTGTTTCAGATCAAGAGGAGCCCAGGAGAGTAGGAATTATCTTGCAAGCGGTCTCTGAAGCCTTTTCCCTCTGTGGGAGTCTGCAGCTATGGAGAAGCATTTTCCGTGCTGTGTGAGG
Organism: Urocitellus parryii; assembly: GCF_045843805.1. NCBI lineage: Eukaryota > Metazoa > Chordata > Mammalia > Rodentia > Sciuridae > Urocitellus > Urocitellus parryii. The sequence goes on from NW_027552325.1 coordinate 609, forward strand.
GAGGCCTGGGATTGTGGAGAATATGCTCCAGGGCCCCAGGCACTGCCAGCCGTTGAGGAAGCAGATGCTGGGCCCTGGCCTCTGCCTTTGTATCCCAGGCTGGGCTTCCTGTCTGGGGATCAGCAGGACTTCAACCGTGAAGCACTTTTACCACCCTGTGGGTTTCTCAGCTCTGACTGCCCCATCCACGGATCCGGATCGCACAGCACTTTGAGAAGAGGCCCAGAGCTGCCTGCCTGCCTGCCCTGGCCCAAAGCCTCAGACCCAGCAGGAGACACCGGCCCCACCAGGAGAGTTGGACGCCTCTAAGGAACCAGGAAGACCGGTGCCCAGGCTGCCCCATTGGACCAAGGGATCCCGCGATTGCCCACACTCTTTCCAGCATTTTGCTGTGCGGGTGCCAGGAGCCTCTGCCTGAGGTTCCACTCCCATGCACAGGCTTTACCTTGGAAGGCTCTGGACTCCAGGCTGCCTGCCTTTGGCGTGAGAGCACTGGCGTCTCCGTGAACATGCTGCAATGGATGATCCTCTGAGAAGAAACCCTGTTCAAATAGACAATTCTCAGATTAGCAGTCCAGGGAGAAGTTTATGGCTTCTTGGATTTTCGTGAAATTTTCTGTCCCTTGTATAATAAAATCACGGAAACCATCCTTTTCCACGAGTGTGCTTGATTTGGAGATGGGGAAATGAAAGGTGGGTTGGCTGGATGCCAGCATGGGCCCTGTGCAGGTGTCTTTCCTTGGCGGGAAAAGGGATGGATGCTGGGGTCCACACAGGGTTCTCCCCCTTGCCTGTTAATCCTGCCCAGTATCAATGCATGGTAAATGTTCATGACAAGAATTCTTCAGCTCATTTCACTTCTGTCATTGTTCTGGGGCCAAACATTCACAGGACTTCATCCCAGAGTTGTCTCAACTTTTGGACCCCTTCCCTCCATTCCCTATAGTGAACTGCAAAAGTCTTACTTTTACACCTCTGACTCACCACAGGCAGGTGTGTTACTGTCTCAGATTCAAAAGGCATGTTTGCAGGAAAGGCAAAACCACGCTAAGCAAAGTATGTTCCCCGAGAAACTGATGACCCAGATCAGTTGTAGATATGCGCATATGCCTTCAAGGAAGGCCTTCAATTTTCAGCTTTGGGTTTTCGAAACAATTGTATTCATTTTTTTTTTAAGAGTTGAACACTACAAACACAACCAGGAAGAACCAGATGTGAAGGACAGTCCCAAATTTAATACTTTATTTCCCACACAGCTTTAACGGCATCAATTGCAAAGTACGTTATTGAAATTTTGGTGAAATATGAAATTTTGGTGCAATTGAAATATCCCTTGAATTCACACCCCGGCAGTCCTCTATAATCCAACTTGCAAACTGTCACTAATAGAATCAGGAGTAGAGGTCTGCCGTTTTTTCCCCCGTTCCTCTTCAGCATTTTGAAAGAAGATTGAGAGTAGACAGCCACGCTCCTTCTAATATTCCATAGAATTCACTGATGAAACTGCTATGCCCCGAACTTTTACTTATTAGTGTTTCCTCCCACCCCCACCCCCCGCACCCCGCAGCCGCCCAGTGATGGACAGTTAACCCAGGTGGGGCCTCAGACAAATGCTCTCTACCACTCACGTCTATCCCCAGCCTCACCTTGTGTTTGCTTCCTGATTTAATGGCAATCAAGTGGTAGATTTGTTCAGGTGTTCTTGTTGATTCAGTGTTGGTAGCCCTCTTTACTGTTAGCATTCATTCAACTTGATGGGATTGGGACATGCCAATGACTAAGACCCTTCTGGCGGTGTCTAGTAAACATGGGCATGTGGGATAGCAACTGAAGTGCAGACCCTCCCTAAAGTTGGGCAGCATCATCCAATAGGATGGTGGCTTGCTTGGAATCAATGTTGAAAGAACAAGGAAGCAGCAGCAGATGCCAGTGCTTCTCTTCTTGATGGCTGCTGCCATCACCTTGAGGATATCTGACTCTTGCTTCTTCACTCCTGCAAAGTGGACTGTGCCAGGGATTGTCCAGGGAGTTTCCAGAAGCCTGGGGTAGTAATGAATTCATCACTTTATTTATTTATTTATGTATTCATGTATTTGTTTGTCTATTTATTTGTTTGTTTATTTGTTTGTTTGTTTGTTTATTTGTTTGTTTGTTCATTTATTTATTGAATTATTTATTCACTCCACCAGGGTGTAATGGCGCTCTCCAATGGCCAACTTGATGAGATTAAGGGATGCAGAGGATCAAGGGGCTCATGGGTGTGTCAGTGAGGGTGTGCCTGGACAGGATTGGCATGTGGGATAGCCAATGGAAACAAAGACCCTCCCCTAAGCATGGGCAGCACCATCCAATAAGATGATGGCTTGGATAGAATAAAAGTGGGAAGACCAAGCAAAGCAGCAGCAGATGCAAGCGGATTCCTCTTGAACAGTTCTGATCGCTGTTGTGATTGAATGTCTTACTCTTGCTTCTTCTCTCTCCCAAAGCAGGCTGTGCCAGCGATTCTCCAGAAGCCTTTGGCCTACTACCAGGGGAGCACCCTGATCTCTCTTGTTGTGGGGATTTATCTGCTTGTTCTTCCAGCTCTCCAGCCTACAGACTGCCATTTTGGACTATCCAGCTTCTGGTGCGTAAGACAACCCAGTGAGTCTCCTTTTCATCACCAAACTTCCTGTTGATTCTGTTCCTCTCAAGAACCCTAATGCAGAGGGATTGAGCCCAAACTGCTTCACCACGGGGCCACATCCTCAGCATTTTTTTTTAGCTAGCTCAATTGCTGAGGCTGGCTTTGAACTTGCAATCCTCCAGCCTCAGCCTCCTCCAAGGCGAACTCACAGTCTCTCTCCATCTCTCCCTCTCTATTACTCCCTCTTCTCTCACTTTCCCTCCTTGGGAGACCAGGGTAGTCAGGTGTGGGTCATGGCCACCAGTGGTGGGGATCCCGGGAATTTAGAAAGTGGTTTGAAACCTATCTATCAACAACATGGATTCAATCCAACAGGGACATCCAAGATGATTGAATTTGCCCTTCAGCAGAAATGTACCCATGACATCCTGTCTCCACAAGTTCCACACCCTGTGTTTCAGGTCAAGAGGAGCCCAGGAGAGTAGGAATTATCCTTGCAAGCGGTCTCTGAAGCCTTTTCCCTCTGTGAGAGTCTGCAGCTATGGAGAAGCATTTTCCCTGCTGTGTGAGGGAGGCCTGGGATTGTGGAGAATATGCTCCAGGGCCCCAGGCACTGCCAGCCGTTGAGGAAGCAGATGCTGGGCCCTGGCCTCTGCCTTTGTATCCCAGGCTGGGCTTCCTGTCTGGGGATCAGCAGGACTTCAACCGTGAAGCACTTTTAACCACCCTGTGCGTTTCTCAGCTCTGACTGCCCCATCCACGGATCCGGATCGCACAGCACTTTGAGAAGAGGCCCAGAGCTGCCCTGCCTGCCTGCCCTGGCCCAAAGCCTCAGACCCAGCAGGAGACACCGGCCCCACCAGGAGAGTTGGACGCCTCTAAGGAACCAGGAAGACCGGTGCCCAGGCTGCCCCATTGGACCAAGGGATCCCGCGATTGCCCACACTCTTTCCAGCATTTTGCTGTGCGGGTGCCAGGAGCCTCTGCCTGAGGTTTCCACTCCCATGCACAGGCTTTACCTTGGAAGGCTCTGGACTCCAGGCTGCCTGCCTTTGGCGTGAGAGCACTGGCGTCTCCGTGAACATGCTGCAATGGATGATCCTCTGAGAAGAAACCCTGTTCAAATAGACAATTCTCAGATTAGCAGTCCAGGGAGAAGTTTATGGCTTCTTGGATTTTCGTGAAATTTTCTGTCCCTTGTATAATAAAATCACGGAAACCATCCTTTTCCACGAGTGTGCTTGATTTGGAGATGGGGAAATGAAAGGTGGGTTGGCTGGATGCCAGCATGGGCCCTGTGCAGGTGTCTTTCCTTGGCGGGAAAAGGGATGGATGCTGGGGTCCACACAGGGTTCTCCCCCTTGCCTGTTAATCCTGCCCAGTATCAATGCATGGTAAATGTTCATGACAAGAATTCTTCAGCTCATTTCACTTCTGTCATTGTTCTGGGGCCAAACATTCACAGGACTTCATCCCAGAGTTGTCTCAACTTTTGGACCCCTTCCCTCCATTCCCTATAGTGAACTGCAAAAGTCTTACTTTTACACCTCTGACTCACCACAGGCAGGTGTGTTACTGTCTCAGATTCAAAAGGCATGTTTGCAGGAAAGGCAAAACACGCTAAGCAAAGTATGTTCCCCGAGAAACTGATGACCCAGATCAGTTGTAGATATGCGCATATGCCTTCAAGGAAGGCCTTCAATTTTCAGCTTTGGGTTTTCAAAACAATTGTATTCATTTTTTTTTTTTAAGAATTGAACACTACAAACACAACCAGGAAGAACCAGATGTGAAGGACAGTCCCAAATTTAATACTTTATTTCCCACACAGCTTTAACGGCATCAATTGCAAAGTACGTTATTGAAATTTTGGTGAAATATGAAATTTTGGTGCAATTGAAATATCCCTTGAATTCACACCCCGGCAGTCCTCTATAATCCAACTTGCAAACTGTCACTAATAGAATCAGGAGTAGAGGTCTGCCGTTTTTTCCCCCGTTCCTCTTCAGCATTTTGAAAGAAGATTGAGAGTAGACAGCCACGCTCCTTCTAATATTCCATAGAATTCACTGATGAAACTGCTATGCCCCGAACTTTTACTTATTAGTGTTTCCTCCCACCCCCACCCCCGCACCCCGCCCCCGCCCAGTGATGGACAGTTAACCCAGGTGGGGCCTCAGACAAATGCTCTCTACCACTCACGTCTATCCCCAGCCTCACCTTGTGTTTGCTTCCTGATTTAATGGCAATCAAGTGGTAGATTTGTTCAGGTGTTCTTGTTGATTCAGTGTTGGTAGCCCTCTTTACTGTTAGCATTCATTCAACTTGATGGGATTGGGACATGCCAATGACTAAGACCCTTCTGGCGGTGTCTAGTAAACATGGGCATGTGGGATAGCAACTGAAGTGCAGACCCTCCCTAAAGTTGGGCAGCATCATCCAATAGGATGGTGGCTTGCTTGGAATCAATGTTGAAAGAACAAGGAAGCAGCAGCAGATGCCAGTGCTTCTCTTCTTGATGGCTGCTGCCATCACTTGAGGATATCTGACTCTTGCTTCTTCACTCCTGCAAAGTGGACTGTGCCAGGGATTGTCCAGGGAGTTTCCAGAAGCCTGGGGTAGTAATGAATTCATCACTTTATTTATTTATTTATGTATTCATGTATTTGTTTGTCTATTTATTTGTTTGTTTATTTGTTTGTTTGTTTGTTTATTTGTTTGTTTGTTCATTTATTTATTGAATTATTTATTCACTCCACCAGGGTGTAATGGCGCTTTCCAATGGCCAACTTGATGAGATTAAGAGATGCAGAGGATCAAGGGGCTCATGGGTGTGTCAGTGAGGGTGTGCCTGGACAGGATTGGCATGTGGGATAGCCAATGGAAACAAAGACCCTCCCTAAGCATGGGCAGCACCATCCAATAAGATGATGGCTTGGATAGAATAAAAGTGGGAAGACCAAGCAAAGCAGCAGCAGATGCAAGCGGATTCCTCTTGAACAGTTCCTGATCGCTGCTGTGATTGAATGTCTTACTCTTGCTTCTTCTCTCTCCCAAAGCAGGCTGTGCCAGCGATTCTCCAGAAGCCTTTGGCCTACTACCAGGGGAGCGCCCTGATCTCTCTTGTTCTGGGGATTTATCTGCTTGTTCTTCCAGCTCTCCAGCCTACAGACTGCCATTTTGGACTATCCAGCTTCTGGTGCGTAAGCCAACCCAGTGAGTCTCCTTTTCATCACCAAACTTCCTGTTGATTCTGTTCCTCTCGAGAACCCTAATGCAGAGGGATTGAGCCCAAACTGCTTCACCACGGGGCCACATCCTCAGCATTTTTTTTTAGCTAGCTCAATTGCTGAGGCTGGCTTTGAACTTGCAATCCTCCAGCCTCAGCCTCCTCCAAGGCGAACTCACAGTCTCTCTCCATCTCTCCCTCTCTATTACTCCCTCTTCTCTCACTTTCCCTCCTTGGAGACCAGGGTAGTCAGGTGTGGGTCATGGCCACCAGTGGTGGGGATCCCGGGAATTTAGAAAGTGGTTTGAAACCTATCTATCAACAACATGGATTCAATCCAACAGGGACATCCAAGATGATTGATTTTGCCCTTCAGCAGAAATGTACCCATGACATCCTGTCTCCACAAGTTCCACACCTTGTGTTTCAGATCAAGAGGAGCCCAGGAGAGTAGGAATTATCTTGCAAGCGGTCTCTGAAGCCTTTTCCCTCTGTGGGAGTCTGCAGCTATGGAGAAGCATTTTCCGTGCTGTGTGAGGGAGGCCTGGGATTGTGGAGAATATGCTCCAGGGCCCCAGGCACTGCCAGCCGTTGAGGAAGCAGATGCTGGGCCCTGGCCTCTGCCTTTGTATCCCAGGCTGGGCTTCCTGTCTGGGGATCAGCAGGACTTCAACCGTGAAGCACTTTTACCACCCTGTGGGTTTCTCAGCTCTGACTGCCCCATCCACGGATCCGGATCGCACAGCACTTTGAGAAGAGGCCCAGAGCTGCCTGCCTGCCTGCCCTGGCCCAAAGCCTCAGACCCAGCAGGAGACACCGGCCCCACCAGGAGAGTTGGACGCCTCTAAGGAACCAGGAAGACCGGTGCCCAGGCTGCCCCATTGGACCAAGGGATCCCGCGATTGCCCACACTCTTTCCAGCATTTTGCTGTGCGGGTGCCAGGAGCCTCTGCCTGAGGTTTCCACTCCCATGCACAGGCTTTACCTTGGAAGGCTCTGGACTCCAGGCTGCCTGCCTTTGGCGTGAGAGCACTGGCGTCTCCGTGAACATGCTGCAATGGATGATCCTCTGAGAAGAAACCCTGTTCAAATAGACAATTCTCAGATTAGCAGTCCAGGGAGAAGTTTATGGCTTCTTGGATTTTCGTGAAATTTTCTGTCCCTTGTATAATAAAATCACGGAAACCATCCTTTTCCACGAGTGTGCTTGATTTGGAGATGGGGAAATGAAAGGTGGGTTGGCTGGATGCCAGCATGGGCCCTGTGCAGGTGTCTTTCCTTGGCGGGAAAAGGGATGGATGCTGGGGTCCACACAGGGTTCTCCCCCTTGCCTGTTAATCCTGCCCAGTATCAATGCATGGTAAATGTTCATGACAAGAATTCTTCAGCTCATTTCACTTCTGTCATTGTTCTGGGGCCAAACATTCACAGGACTTCATCCCAGAGTTGTCTCAACTTTTGGACCCCTTCCCTCCATTCCCTATAGTGAACTGCAAAAGTCTTACTTTTACACCTCTGACTCACCACAGGCAGGTGTGTTACTGTCTCAGATTCAAAAGGCATGTTTGCAGGAAAGGCAAAACACGCTAAGCAAAGTATGTTCCCCGAGAAACTGATGACCCAGATCAGTTGTAGATATGCGCATATGCCTTCAAGGAAGGCCTTCAATTTTCAGCTTTGGGTTTTCAAAACAATTGTATTCATTTTTTTTTTTTTTAAGAATTGAACACTACAAACACAACCAGGAAGAACCAGATGTGAAGGACAGTCCCAAATTTAATACTTTATTTCCCACACAGCTTTAACGGCATCAATTGCAAAGTACGTTATTGAAATTTTGGTGAAATATGAAATTTTGGTGCAATTGAAATATCCCTTGAATTCACACCCCGGCAGTCCTCTATAATCCAACTTGCAAACTGTCACTAATAGAATCAGGAGTAGAGGTCTGCCGTTTTTTCCCCCGTTCCTCTTCAGCATTTTGAAAGAAGATTGAGAGTAGACAGCCACGCTCCTTCTAATATTCCATAGAATTCACTGATGAAACTGCTATGCCCCGAACTTTTACTTATTAGTGTTTCCTCCCACCCCCACCCCCGCACCCCGCCCCCGCCCAGTGATGGACAGTTAACCCAGGTGGGGCCTCAGACAAATGCTCTCTACCACTCACGTCTATCCCCAGCCTCACCTTGTGTTTGCTTCCTGATTTAATGGCAATCAAGTGGTAGATTTGTTCAGGTGTTCTTGTTGATTCAGTGTTGGTAGCCCTCTTTACTGTTAGCATTCATTCAACTTGATGGGATTGGGACATGCCAATGACTAAGACCCTTCTGGCGGTGTCTAGTAAACATGGGCATGTGGGATAGCAACTGAAGTGCAGACCCTCCCTAAAGTTGGGCAGCATCATCCAATAGGATGGTGGCTTGCTTGGAATCAATGTTGAAAGAACAAGGAAGCAGCAGCAGATGCCAGTGCTTCTCTTCTTGATGGCTGCTGCCATCACTTGAGGATATCTGACTCTTGCTTCTTCACTCCTGCAAAGTGGACTGTGCCAGGGATTGTCCAGGGAGTTTCCAGAAGCCTGGGGTAGTAATGAATTCATCACTTTATTTATTTATTTATGTATTCATGTATTTGTTTGTCTATTTATTTGTTTGTTTATTTGTTTGTTTGTTTGTTTATTTGTTTGTTTGTTCATTTATTTATTGAATTATTTATTCACTCCACCAGGGTGTAATGGCGCTTTCCAATGGCCAACTTGATGAGATTAAGAGATGCAGAGGATCAAGGGGCTCATGGGTGTGTCAGTGAGGGTGTGCCTGGACAGGATTGGCATGTGGGATAGCCAATGGAAACAAAGACCCTCCCTAAGCATGGGCAGCACCATCCAATAAGATGATGGCTTGGATAGAATAAAAGTGGGAAGACCAAGCAAAGCAGCAGCAGATGCAAGCGGATTCCTCTTGAACAGTTCCTGATCGCTGTTGTGATTGAATGTCTTACTCTTGCTTCTTCTCTCTCCCAAAGCAGGCTGTGCCAGCGATTCTCCAGAAGCCTTTGGCCTACTACCAGGGGAGCACCCTGATCTCTCTTGTTCTGGGGATTTATCTGCTTGTTCTTCCAGCTCTCCAGCCTACAGACTGCCATTTTGGACTATCCAGCTTCTGGTGCGTAAGACAACCCAGTGAGTCTCCTTTTCATCACCAAACTTCCTGTTGATTCTGTTCCTCTCGAGAACCCTAATGCAGAGGGATTGAGCCCAAACTGCTTCACCACGGGGCCACATCCTCAGCATTTTTTTTTAGCTAGCTCAATTGCTGAGGCTGGCTTTGAACTTGCAATCCTCCAGCCTCAGCCTCCTCCAAGGCGAACTCACAGTCTCTCTCCATCTCTCCCTCTCTATTACTCCCTCTTCTCTCACTTTCCCTCCTTGGAGACCAGGGTAGTCAGGTGTGGGTCATGGCCACCAGTGGTGGGGATCCCGGGAATTTAGAAAGTGGTTTGAAACCTATCTATCAACAACATGGATTCAATCCAACAGGGACATCCAAGATGATTGAATTTGCCCTTCAGCAGAAATGTACCCATGACATCCTGTCTCCACAAGTTCCACACCCTGTGTTTCAGGTCAAGAGGAGCCCAGGAGAGTAGGAATTATCTTGCAAGCGGTCTCTGAAGCCTTTTCCCCCTGTGAGAGTCTGCAGCTATGGAGAAGCATTTTCCCTGCTGTGTGAGGGAGGCCTGGGATTGTGGAGAATATGCTCCAGGGCCCCAGGCACTGCCAGCCGTTGAGGAAGCAGATGCTGGGCCCTGGCCTCTGCCTTTGTATCCCAGGCTGGGCTTCCTGTCTGGGGATCAGCAGGACTTCAACCGTGAAGCACTTTTACCACCCTGTGGGTTTCTCAGCTCTGACTGCCCCATCCACGGATCCGGATCGCACAGCACTTTGAGAAGAGGCCCAGAGCTGCCTGCCTGCCTGCCCTGGCCCAAAGCCTCAGACCCAGCAGGAGACACCGGCCCCACCAGGAGAGTTGGACGCCTCTAAGGAACCAGGAAGACCGGTGCCCAGGCTGCCCCATTGGACCAAGGGATCCCGCGATTGCCCACACTCTTTCCAGCATTTTGCTGTGCGGGTGCCAGGAGCCTCTGCCTGAGGTTTCCACTCCCATGCACAGGCTTTACCTTGGAAGGCTCTGGACTCCAGGCTGCCTGCCTTTGGCGTGAGAGCACTGGCGTCTCCGTGAACATGCTGCAATGGATGATCCTCTGAGAAGAAACCCTGTTCAAATAGACAATTCTCAGATTAGCAGTCCAGGGAGAAGTTTATGGCTTCTTGGATTTTCGTGAAATTTTCTGTCCCTTGTATAATAAAATCACGGAAACCATCCTTTTCCACGAGTGTGCTTGATTTGGAGATGGGGAAATGAAAGGTGGGTTGGCTGGATGCCAGCATGGGCCCTGTGCAGGTGTCTTTCCTTGGCGGGAAAAGGGATGGATGCTGGGGTCCACACAGGGTTCTCCCCCTTGCCTGTTAATCCTGTCCAGTATCAATGCATGGTAAATGTTCATGACAAGAATTCTTCAGCTCATTTCACTTCTGTCATTGTTCTGGGGCCAAACATTCACAGGACTTCATCCCAGAGTTGTCTCAACTTTTGGACCCCTTCCCTCCATTCCCTATAGTGAACTGCAAAAGTCTTACTTTTACACCTCTGACTCACCACAGGCAGGTGTGTTACTGTCTCAGATTCAAAAGGCATGTTTGCAGGAAAGGCAAAACACGCTAAGCAAAGTATGTTCCCCGAGAAACTGATGACCCAGATCAGTTGTAGATATGCGCATATGCCTTCAAGGAAGGCCTTCAATTTTCCGCTTTGGGTTTTCAAAACAATTGTATTCATTTTTTTTTTAAGAATTGAACACTACAAACACAACCAGGAAGAACCAGATGTGAAGGACAGTCCCAAATTTAATACTTTATTTCCCACACAGCTTTAACGGCATCAATTGCAAAGTACGTTATTGAAATTTTGGTGAAATATGAAATTTTGGTGCAATTGAAATATCCCTTGAATTCACACCCCGGCAGTCCTCTATAATCCAACTTGCAAACTGTCACTAATAGAATCAGGAGTAGAGGTCTGCCGTTTTTTCCCCCGTTCCTCTTCAGCATTTTGAAAGAAGATTGAGAGTAGACAGCCACGCTCCTTCTAATATTCCATAGAATTCACTGATGAAACTGCTATGCCCCGAACTTTTACTTATTAGTGTTTCCTCCCACCCCCACCCCCGCACCCCGCCCCCGCCCAGTGATGGACAGTTAACCCAGGTGGGGCCTCAGACAAATGCTCTCTACCACTCACGTGTATCCCCAGCCTCACCTTGTGTTTGCTTCCTGATTTAATGGCAATCAAGTGGTAGATTTGTTCAGGTGTTCTTGTTGATTCAGTGTTGGTAGCCCTCTTTACTGTTAGCATTCATTCAACTTGATGGGATTGGGACATGCCAATGACTAAGACCCTTCTGGCGGTGTCTAGTAAACATGGGCATGTGGGATAGCAACTGAAGTGCAGACCCTCCCTAAAGTTGGGCAGCATCATCCAATAGGATGGTGGCTTGCTTGGAATCAATGTTGAAAGAACAAGGAAGCAGCAGCAGATGCCAGTGCTTCTCTTCTTGATGGCTGCTGCCATCACTTGAGGATATCTGACTCTTGCTTCTTCACTCCTGCAAAGTGGACTGTGCCAGGGATTGTCCAGGGAGTTTCCAGAAGCCTGGGGTAGTAATGAATTCATCACTTTATTTATTTATTTATGTATTCATGTATTTGTTTGTCTATTTATTTGTTTGTTTATTTGTTTGTTTGTTTGTTTATTTGTTTGTTTGTTCATTTATTTATTGAATTATTTATTCACTCCACCAGGGTGTAATGGCGCTTTCCAATGGCCAACTTGATGAGATTAAGAGATGCAGAGGATCAAGGGGCTCATGGGTGTGTCAGTGAGGGTGTGCCTGGACAGGATTGGCATGTGGGATAGCCAATGGAAACAAAGACCCTCCCTAAGCATGGGCAGCACCATCCAATAAGATGATGGCTTGGATAGAATAAAAGTGGGAAGACCAAGCAAAGCAGCAGCAGATGCAAGCGGATTCCTCTTGAACAGTTCCTGATCGCTGCTGTGATTGAATGTCTTACTCTTGCTTCTTCTCTCTCCCAAAGCAGGCTGTGCCAGCGATTCTCCAGAAGCCTTTGGCCTACTACCAGGGGAGCGCCCTGATCTCTCTTGTTCTGGGGATTTATCTGCTTGTTCTTCCAGCTCTCCAGCCTACAGACTGCCATTTTGGACTATCCAGCTTCTGGTGCGTAAGCCAACCCAGTGAGTCTCCTTTTCATCACCAAACTTCCTGTTGATTCTGTTCCTCTCGAGAACCCTAATGCAGAGGGATTGAGCCCAAACTGCTTCACCACGGGGCCACATCCTCAGCATTTTTTTTTAGCTAGCTCAATTGCTGAGGCTGGCTTTGAACTTGCAATCCTCCAGCCTCAGCCTCCTCCAAGGCGAACTCACAGTCTCTCTCCATCTCTCCCTCTCTATTACTCCCTCTTCTCTCACTTTCCCTCCTTGGAGACCAGGGTAGTCAGGTGTGGGTCATGGCCACCAGTGGTGGGGATCCCGGGAATTTAGAAAGTGGTTTGAAACCTATCTATCAACAACATGGATTCAATCCAACAGGGACATCCAAGATGATTGATTTTGCCCTTCAGCAGAAATGTACCCATGACATCCTGTCTCCACAAGTTCCACACCCTGTGTTTCAGATCAAGAGGAGCCCAGGAGAGTAGGAATTATCTTGCAAGCGGTCTCTGAAGCCTTTTCCCTCTGTGGGAGTCTGCAGCTATGGAGAAGCATTTTCCGTGCTGTGTGAGGGAGGCCTGGGATTGTGGAGAATATGCTCCAGGGCCCCAGGCACTGCCAGCCGTTGAGGAAGCAGATGCTGGGCCCTGGCCTCTGCCTTTGTATCCCAGGCTGGGCTTCCTTTCTGGGGATCAGCAGGACTTCAACCGTGAAGCACTTTTACCACCCTGTGGGTTTCTCAGCTCTGACTGCCCCATCCACGGATCCGGATCGCACAGCACTTTGAGAAGAGGCCCAGAGCTGCCTGCCTGCCTGCCCTGGCCCAAAGCCTCAGACCCAGCAGGAGACACCGGCCCCACCAGGAGAGTTGGACGCCTCTAAGGAACCAGGAAGACCGGTGCCCAGGCTGCCCCATTGGACCAAGGGATCCCGCGATTGCCCACACTCTTTCCAGCATTTTGCTGTGCGGGTGCCAGGAGCCTCTGCCTGAGGTTTCCACTCCCATGCACAGGCTTTACCTTGGAAGGCTCTGGACTCCAGGCTGCCTGCCTTTGGCGTGAGAGCACTGGCGTCTCCGTGAACATGCTGCAATGGATGATCCTCTGAGAAGAAACCCTGTTCAAATAGACAATTCTCAGATTAGCAGTCCAGGGAGAAGTTTATGGCTTCTTGGATTTTCGTGAAATTTTCTGTCCCTTGTATAATAAAATCACGGAAACCATCCTTTTCCACGAGTGTGCTTGATTTGGAGATGGGGAAATGAAAGGTGGGTTGGCTGGATGCCAGCATGGGCCCTGTGCAGGTGTCTTTCCTTGGCGGGAAAAGGGATGGATGCTGGGGTCCACACAGGGTTCTCCCCCTTGCCTGTTAATCCTGCCCAGTATCAATGCATGGTAAATGTTCATGACAAGAATTCTTCAGCTCATTTCACTTCTGTCATTGTTCTGGGGCCAAACATTCACAGGACTTCATCCCAGAGTTGTCTCAACTTTTGGACCCCTTCCCTCCATTCCCTATAGTGAACTGCAAAAGTCTTACTTTTACACCTCTGACTCACCACAGGCAGGTGTGTTACTGTCTCAGATTCAAAAGGCATGTTTGCAGGAAAGGCAAAACACGCTAAGCAAAGTATGTTCCCCGAGAAACTGATGACCCAGATCAGTTGTAGATATGCGCATATGCCTTCAAGGAAGGCCTTCAATTTTCCGCTTTGGGTTTTCAAAACAATTGTATTCATTTTTTTTTTAAGAATTGAACACTACAAACACAACCAGGAAGAACCAGATGTGAAGGACAGTCCCAAATTTAATACTTTATTTCCCACACAGCTTTAACGGCATCAATTGCAAAGTACGTTATTGAAATTTTGGTGAAATATGAAATTTTGGTGCAATTGAAATATCCCTTGAATTCACACCCCGGCAGTCCTCTATAATCCAACTTGCAAACTGTCACTAATAGAATCAGGAGTAGAGGTCTGCCGTTTTTTCCCCCGTTCCTCTTCAGCATTTTGAAAGAAGATTGAGAGTAGACAGCCACGCTCCTTCTAATATTCCATAGAATTCACTGATGAAACTGCTATGCCCCGAACTTTTACTTATTAGTGTTTCCTCCCACCCCCACCCCCGCACCCCGCCCCCGCCCAGTGATGGACAGTTAACCCAGGTGGGGCCTCAGACAAATGCTCTCTACCACTCACGTGTATCCCCAGCCTCACCTTGTGTTTGCTTCCTGATTTAATGGCAATCAAGTGGTAGATTTGTTCAGGTGTTCTTGTTGATTCAGTGTTGGTAGCCCTCTTTACTGTTAGCATTCATTCAACTTGATGGGATTGGGACATGCCAATGACTAAGACCCTTCTGGCGGTGTCTAGTAAACATGGGCATGTGGGATAGCAACTGAAGTGCAGACCCTCCCTAAAGTTGGGCAGCATCATCCAATAGGATGGTGGCTTGCTTGGAATCAATGTTGAAAGAACAAGGAAGCAGCAGCAGATGCCAGTGCTTCTCTTCTTGATGGCTGCTGCCATCACTTGAGGATATCTGACTCTTGCTTCTTCACTCCTGCAAAGTGGACTGTGCCAGGGATTGTCCAGGGAGTTTCCAGAAGCCTGGGGTAGTAATGAATTCATCACTTTATTTATTTATTTATGTATTCATGTATTTGTTTGTCTATTTATTTGTTTGTTTATTTGTTTGTTTGTTTGTTTATTTGTTTGTTTGTTCATTTATTTATTGAATTATTTATTCACTCCACCAGGGTGTAATGGCGCTTTCCAATGGCCAACTTGATGAGATTAAGAGATGCAGAGGATCAAGGGGCTCATGGGTGTGTCAGTGAGGGTGTGCCTGGACAGGATTGGCATGTGGGATAGCCAATGGAAACAAAGACCCTCCCTAAGCATGGGCAGCACCATCCAATCAGATGATGGCTTGGATAGAATAAAAGTGGGAAGACCAAGCAAAGCAGCAGCAGATGCAAGCGGATTCCTCTTGAACAGTTCCTGATCGCTGCTGTGATTGAATGTCGGACTCTTGCTTCTTCTCTCTCCCAAAGCAGGCTGTGCCAGCGATTCTCCAGAAGCCTTTGGCCTACTACCAGGGGAGCGCCCTGATCTCTCTTGTTCTGGGGATTTATCTGCTTGTTCTTCCAGCTCTCCAGCCTACAGACTGCCATTTTGGACTATCCAGCTTCTGGTGCGTAAGCCAACCCAGTGAGTCTCCTTTTCATCACCAAACTTCCTGTTGATTCTGTTCCTCTCGAGAACCCTAATGCAGAGGGATTGAGCCCAAACTGCTTCACCACGGGGCCACATCCTCAGCATTTTTTTTTAGCTAGCTCAATTGCTGAGGCTGGCTTTGAACTTGCAATCCTCCAGCCTCAGCCTCCTCCAAGGCGAACTCACAGTCTCTCTCCATCTCTCCCTCTCTATTACTCCCTCTTCTCTCACTTTCCCTCCTTGGAGACCAGGGTAGTCAGGTGTGGGTCATGGCCACCAGTGGTGGGGATCCCGGGAATTTAGAAAGTGGTTTGAAACCTATCTATCAACAACATGGATTCAATCCAACAGGGACATCCAAGATGATTGATTTTGCCCTTCAGCAGAAATGTACCCATGACATCCTGTCTCCACAAGTTCCACACCCTGTGTTTCAGATCAAGAGGAGCCCAGGAGAGTAGGAATTATCTTGCAAGCGGTCTCTGAAGCCTTTTCCCTCTGTGGGAGTCTGCAGCTATGGAGAAGCATTTTCCGTGCTGTGTGAGGGAGGCCTGGGATTGTGGAGAATATGCTCCAGGGACCCAGGCACTGCCAGCCGTTGAGGAAGCAGATGCTGGGCCCTGGCCTCTGCCTTTGTATCCCAGGCTGGGCTTCCTTTCTGGGGATCAGCAGGACTTCAACCGTGAAGCACTTTTACCACCCTGTGGGTTTCTCAGCTCTGACTGCCCCATCCACGGATCCGGATCGCACAGCACTTTGAGAAGAGGCCCAGAGCTGCCTGCCTGCCTGCCCTGGCCCAAAGCCTCAGACCCAGCAGGAGACACCGGCCCCACCAGGAGAGTTGGACGCCTCTAAGGAACCAGGAAGACCGGTGCCCAGGCTGCCCCATTGGACCAAGGGATCCCGCGATTGCCCACACTCTTTCCAGCATTTTGCTGTGCGGGTGCCAGGAGCCTCTGCCTGAGGTTTCCACTCCCATGCACAGGCTTTACCTTGGAAGGCTCTGGACTCCAGGCTGCCTGCCTTTGGCGTGAGAGCACTGGCGTCTCCGTGAACATGCTGCAATGGATGATCCTCTGAGAAGAAACCCTGTTCAAATAGACAATTCTCAGATTAGCAGTCCAGGGAGAAGTTTATGGCTTCTTGGATTTTCGTGAAATTTTCTGTCCCTTGTATAATAAAATCACGGAAACCATCCTTTTCCACGAGTGTGCTTGATTTGGAGATGGGGAAATGAAAGGTGGGTTGGCTGGATGCCAGCATGGGCCCTGTGCAGGTGTCTTTCCTTGGCGGGAAAAGGGATGGATGCTGGGGTCCACACAGGGTTCTCCCCCTTGCCTGTTAATCCTGCCCAGTATCAATGCATGGTAAATGTTCATGACAAGAATTCTTCAGCTCATTTCACTTCTGTCATTGTTCTGGGGCCAAACATTCACAGGACTTCATCCCAGAGTTGTCTCAACTTTTGGACCCCTTCCCTCCATTCCCTATAGTGAACTGCAAAAGTCTTACTTTTACACCTCTGACTCACCACAGGCAGGTGTGTTACTGTCTCAGATTCAAAAGGCATGTTTGCAGGAAAGGCAAAACACGCTAAGCAAAGTATGTTCCCCGAGAAACTGATGACCCAGATCAGTTGTAGATATGCGCATATGCCTTCAAGGAAGGCCTTCAATTTTCCGCTTTGGGTTTTCAAAACAATTGTATTCATTTTTTTTTAAGAATTGAACACTACAAACACAACCAGGAAGAACCAGATGTGAAGGACAGTCCCAAATTTAATACTTTATTTCCCACACAGCTTTAACGGCATCAATTGCAAAGTACGTTATTGAAATTTTGGTGAAATATGAAATTTTGGTGCAATTGAAATATCCCTTGAATTCACACCCCGGCAGTCCTCTATAATCCAACTTGCAAACTGTCACTAATAGAATCAGGAGTAGAGGTCTGCCGTTTTTTCCCCCGTTCCTCTTCAGCATTTTGAAAGAAGATTGAGAGTAGACAGCCACGCTCCTTCTAATATTCCATAGAATTCACTGATGAAACTGCTATGCCCCGAACTTTTACTTATTAGTGTTTCCTCCCACCCCCACCCCCGCACCCCGCCCCCGCCCAGTGATGGACAGTTAACCCAGGTGGGGCCTCAGACAAATGCTCTCTACCACTCACGTGTATCCCCAGCCTCACCTTGTGTTTGCTTCCTGATTTAATGGCAATCAAGTGGTAGATTTGTTCAGGTGTTCTTGTTGATTCAGTGTTGGTAGCCCTCTTTACTGTTAGCATTCATTCAACTTGATGGGATTGGGACATGCCAATGACTAAGACCCTTCTGGCGGTGTCTAGTAAACATGGGCATGTGGGATAGCAACTGAAGTGCAGACCCTCCCTAAAGTTGGGCAGCATCATCCAATAGGATGGTGGCTTGCTTGGAATCAATGTTGAAAGAACAAGGAAGCAGCAGCAGATGCCAGTGCTTCTCTTCTTGATGGCTGCTGCCATCACTTGAGGATATCTGACTCTTGCTTCTTCACTCCTGCAAAGTGGACTGTGCCAGGGATTGTCCAGGGAGTTTCCAGAAGCCTGGGGTAGTAATGAATTCATCACTTTATTTATTTATTTATGTATTCATGTATTTGTTTGTCTATTTATTTGTTTGTTTATTTGTTTGTTTGTTTGTTTATTTGTTTGTTTGTTCATTTATTTATTGAATTATTTATTCACTCCACCAGGGTGTAATGGCGCTTTCCAATGGCCAACTTGATGAGATTAAGAGATGCAGAGGATCAAGGGGCTCATGGGTGTGTCAGTGAGGGTGTGCCTGGACAGGATTGGCATGTGGGATAGCCAATGGAAACAAAGACCCTCCCTAAGCATGGGCAGCACCATCCAATAAGATGATGGCTTGGATAGAATAAAAGTGGGAAGACCAAGCAAAGCAGCAGCAGATGCAAGCGGATTCCTCTTGAACAGTTCCTGATCGCTGCTGTGATTGAATGTCTTACTCTTGCTTCTTCTCTCTCCCAAAGCAGGCTGTGCCAGCGATTCTCCAGAAGCCTTTGGCCTACTACCAGGGGAGCGCCCTGATCTCTCTTGTTCTGGGGATTTATCTGCTTGTTCTTCCAGCTCTCCAGCCTACAGACTGCCATTTTGGACTATCCAGCTTCTGGTGCGTAAGCCAACCCAGTGAGTCTCCTTTTCATCACCAAACTTCCTGTTGATTCTGTTCCTCTCGAGAACCCTAATGCAGAGGGATTGAGCCCAAACTGCTTCACCACGGGGCCACATCCTCAGCATTTTTTTTTAGCTAGCTCAATTGCTGAGGCTGGCTTTGAACTTGCAATCCTCCAGCCTCAGCCTCCTCCAAGGCGAACTCACAGTCTCTCTCCATCTCTCCCTCTCTATTACTCCCTCTTCTCTCACTTTCCCTCCTTGGAGACCAGGGTAGTCAGGTGTGGGTCATGGCCACCAGTGGTGGGGATCCCGGGAATTTAGAAAGTGGTTTGAAACCTATCTATCAACAACATGGATTCAATCCAACAGGGACATCCAAGATGATTGATTTTGCCCTTCAGCAGAAATGTACCCATGACATCCTGTCTCCACAAGTTCCACACCCTGTGTTTCAGATCAAGAGGAGCCCAGGAGAGTAGGAATTATCTTGCAAGCGGTCTCTGAAGCCTTTTCCCTCTGTGGGAGTCTGCAGCTATGGAGAAGCATTTTCCGTGCTGTGTGAGGGAGGCCTGGGATTGTGGAGAATATGCTCCAGGGACCCAGGCACTGCCAGCCGTTGAGGAAGCAGATGCTGGGCCCTGGCCTCTGCCTTTGTATCCCAGGCTGGGCTTCCTTTCTGGGGATCAGCAGGACTTCAACCGTGAAGCACTTTTACCACCCTGTGGGTTTCTCAGCTCTGACTGCCCCATCCACGGATCCGGATCGCACAGCACTTTGAGAAGAGGCCCAGAGCTGCCTGCCTGCCTGCCCTGGCCCAAAGCCTCAGACCCAGCAGGAGACACCGGCCCCACCAGGAGAGTTGGACGCCTCTAAGGAACCAGGAAGACCGGTGCCCAGGCTGCCCCATTGGACCAAGGGATCCCGCGATTGCCCACACTCTTTCCAGCATTTTGCTGTGCGGGTGCCAGGAGCCTCTGCCTGAGGTTTCCACTCCCATGCACAGGCTTTACCTTGGAAGGCTCTGGACTCCAGGCTGCCTGCCTTTGGCGTGAGAGCACTGGCGTCTCCGTGAACATGCTGCAATGGATGATCCTCTGAGAAGAAACCCTGTTCAAATAGACAATTCTCAGATTAGCAGTCCAGGGAGAAGTTTATGGCTTCTTGGATTTTCGTGAAATTTTCTGTCCCTTGTATAATAAAATCACGGAAACCATCCTTTTCCACGAGTGTGCTTGATTTGGAGATGGGGAAATGAAAGGTGGGTTGGCTGGATGCCAGCATGGGCCCTGTGCAGGTGTCTTTCCTTGGCGGGAAAAGGGATGGATGCTGGGGTCCACACAGGGTTCTCCCCCTTGCCTGTTAATCCTGCCCAGTATCAATGCATGGTAAATGTTCATGACAAGAATTCTTCAGCTCATTTCACTTCTGTCATTGTTCTGGGGCCAAACATTCACAGGACTTCATCCCAGAGTTGTCTCAACTTTTGGACCCCTTCCCTCCATTCCCTATAGTGAACTGCAAAAGTCTTACTTTTACACCTCTGACTCACCACAGGCAGGTGTGTTACTGTCTCAGATTCAAAAGGCATGTTTGCAGGAAAGGCAAAACACGCTAAGCAAAGTATGTTCCCCGAGAAACTGATGACCCAGATCAGTTGTAGATATGCGCATATGCCTTCAAGGAAGGCCTTCAATTTTCCGCTTTGGGTTTTCAAAACAATTGTATTCATTTTTTTTTAAGAATTGAACACTACAAACACAACCAGGAAGAACCAGATGTGAAGGACAGTCCCAAATTTAATACTTTATTTCCCACACAGCTTTAACGGCATCAATTGCAAAGTACGTTATTGAAATTTTGGTGAAATATGAAATTTTGGTGCAATTGAAATATCCCTTGAATTCACACCCCGGCAGTCCTCTATAATCCAACTTGCAAACTGTCACTAATAGAATCAGGAGTAGAGGTCTGCCGTTTTTTCCCCCGTTCCTCTTCAGCATTTTGAAAGAAGATTGAGAGTAGACAGCCACGCTCCTTCTAATATTCCATAGAATTCACTGATGAAACTGCTATGCCCCGAACTTTTACTTATTAGTGTTTCCTCCCACCCCCACCCCCGCACCCCGCCCCCGCCCAGTGATGGACAGTTAACCCAGGTGGGGCCTCAGACAAATGCTCTCTACCACTCACGTGTATCCCCAGCCTCACCTTGTGTTTGCTTCCTGATTTAATGGCAATCAAGTGGTAGATTTGTTCAGGTGTTCTTGTTGATTCAGTGTTGGTAGCCCTCTTTACTGTTAGCATTCATTCAACTTGATGGGATTGGGACATGCCAATGACTAAGACCCTTCTGGCGGTGTCTAGTAAACATGGGCATGTGGGATAGCAACTGAAGTGCAGACCCTCCCTAAAGTTGGGCAGCATCATCCAATAGGATGGTGGCTTGCTTGGAATCAATGTTGAAAGAACAAGGAAGCAGCAGCAGATGCCAGTGCTTCTCTTCTTGATGGCTGCTGCCATCACTTGAGGATATCTGACTCTTGCTTCTTCACTCCTGCAAAGTGGACTGTGCCAGGGATTGTCCAGGGAGTTTCCAGAAGCCTGGGGTAGTAATGAATTCATCACTTTATTTATTTATTTATGTATTCATGTATTTGTTTGTCTATTTATTTGTTTGTTTATTTGTTTGTTTGTTTGTTTATTTGTTTGTTTGTTCATTTATTTATTGAATTATTTATTCACTCCACCAGGGTGTAATGGCGCTTTCCAATGGCCAACTTGATGAGATTAAGAGATGCAGAGGATCAAGGGGCTCATGGGTGTGTCAGTGAGGGTGTGCCTGGACAGGATTGGCATGTGGGATAGCCAATGGAAACAAAGACCCTCCCTAAGCATGGGCAGCACCATCCAATAAGATGATGGCTTGGATAGAATAAAAGTGGGAAGACCAAGCAAAGCAGCAGCAGATGCAAGCGGATTCCTCTTGAACAGTTCCTGATCGCTGCTGTGATTGAATGTCTTACTCTTGCTTCTTCTCTCTCCCAAAGCAGGCTGTGCCAGCGATTCTCCAGAAGCCTTTGGCCTACTACCAGGGGAGCGCCCTGATCTCTCTTGTTCTGGGGATTTATCTGCTTGTTCTTCCAGCTCTCCAGCCTACAGACTGCCATTTTGGACTATCCAGCTTCTGGTGCGTAAGCCAACCCAGTGAGTCTCCTTTTCATCACCAAACTTCCTGTTGATTCTGTTCCTCTCGAGAACCCTAATGCAGAGGGATTGAGCCCAAACTGCTTCACCACGGGGCCACATCCTCAGCATTTTTTTTTAGCTAGCTCAATTGCTGAGGCTGGCTTTGAACTTGCAATCCTCCAGCCTCAGCCTCCTCCAAGGCGAACTCACAGTCTCTCTCCATCTCTCCCTCTCTATTACTCCCTCTTCTCTCACTTTCCCTCCTTGGAGACCAGGGTAGTCAGGTGTGGGTCATGGCCACCAGTGGTGGGGATCCCGGGAATTTAGAAAGTGTTTGAAACCTATCTATCAACAACATGGATTCAATCCAACAGGGACATCCAAGATGATTGATTTTGCCCTTCAGCAGAAATGTACCCATGACATCCTGTCTCCACAAGTTCCACACCCTGTGTTTCAGATCAAGAGGAGCCCAGGAGAGTAGGAATTATCTTGCAAGCGGTCTCTGAAGCCTTTTCCCTCTGTGGGAGTCTGCAGCTATGGAGAAGCATTCCGTGCTGTGTGAGGGAGGCCTGGGGATTGTGGAGAATATGCTCCAGGGCCCCAGGCACTGCCAGCCGTTGAGGAAGCAGATGCTGGGCCCTGGCCTCTGCCTTTGTATCCCAGGCTGGGCTTCCTTTCTGGGGATCAGCAGGACTTCAACCGTGAAGCACTTTTACCACCCTGTGGGTTTCTCAGCTCTGACTGCCCCATCCATGGATCCGGATCGCACAGCACTTTGAGAAGAGGCCCAGAGCTGCCTGCCTGCCTGCCCTGGCCCAAAGCCTCAGACCCAGCAGGAGACACCGGCCCCACCAGGAGAGTTGGACGCCTCTAAGGAACCAGGAAGACCGGTGCCCAGGCTGCCCCATTGGACCAAGGGATCCCGCGATTGCCCACACTCTTTCCAGCATTTTGCTGTGCGGGTGCCAGGAGCCTCTGCCTGAGGTTTCCACTCCCATGCACAGGCTTTACCTTGGAAGGCTCTGGACTCCAGGCTGCCTGCCTTTGGCGTGAGAGCACTGGCGTCTCCGTGAACATGCTGCAATGGATGATCCTCTGAGAAGAAACCCTGTTCAAATAGACAATTCTCAGATTAGCAGTCCAGGGAGAAGTTTATGGCTTCTTGGATTTTCGTGAAATTTTCTGTCCCTTGTATAATAAAATCACGGAAACCATCCTTTTCCACGAGTGTGCTTGATTTGGAGATGGGGAAATGAAAGGTGGGTTGGCTGGATGCCAGCATGGGCCCTGTGCAGGTGTCTTTCCTTGGCGGGAAAAGGGATGGATGCTGGGGTCCACACAGGGTTCTCCCCCTTGCCTGTTAATCCTGCCCAGTATCAATGCATGGTAAATGTTCATGACAAGAATTCTTCAGCTCATTTCACTTCTGTCATTGTTCTGGGGCCAAACATTCACAGGACTTCATCCCAGAGTTGTCTCAACTTTTGGACCCCTTCCCTCCATTCCCTATAGTGAACTGCAAAAGTCTTACTTTTACACCTCTGACTCACCACAGGCAGGTGTGTTACTGTCTCAGATTCAAAAGGCATGTTTGCAGGAAAGGCAAAACACGCTAAGCAAAGTATGTTCCCCGAGAAACTGATGACCCAGATCAGTTGTAGATATGCGCATATGCCTTCAAGGAAGGCCTTCAATTTTCCGCTTTGGGTTTTCAAAACAATTGTATTCATTTTTTTTTTAAGAATTGAACACTACAAACACAACCAGGAAGAACCAGATGTGAAGGACAGTCCCAAATTTAATACTTTATTTCCCACACAGCTTTAACGGCATCAATTGCAAAGTACGTTATTGAAATTTTGGTGAAATATGAAATTTTGGTGCAATTGAAATATCCCTTGAATTCACACCCCGGCAGTCCTCTATAATCCAACTTGCAAACTGTCACTAATAGAATCAGGAGTAGAGGTCTGCCGTTTTTTCCCCCGTTCCTCTTCAGCATTTTGAAAGAAGATTGAGAGTAGACAGCCACGCTCCTTCTAATATTCCATAGAATTCACTGATGAAACTGCTATGCCCCGAACTTTTACTTATTAGTGTTTCCTCCCACCCCCACCCCCGCACCCCGCCCCCGCCCAGTGATGGACAGTTAACCCAGGTGGGGCCTCCTCAGACAAATGCTCTCTACCACTCACGTGTATCCCCAGCCTCACCTTGTGTTTGCTTCCTGATTTAATGGCAATCAAGTGGTAGATTTGTTCAGGTGTTCTTGTTGATTCAGTGTTGGTAGCCCTCTTTACTGTTAGCATTCATTCAACTTGATGGGATTGGGACATGCCAATGACTAAGACCCTTCTGGCGGTGTCTAGTAAACATGGGCATGTGGGATAGCAACTGAAGTGCAGACCCTCCCTAAAGTTGGGCAGCATCATCCAATAGGATGGTGGCTTGCTTGGAATCAATGTTGAAAGAACAAGGAAGCAGCAGCAGATGCCAGTGCTTCTCTTCTTGATGGCTGCTGCCATCACTTGAGGATATCTGACTCTTGCTTCTTCACTCCTGCAAAGTGGACTGTGCCAGGGATTGTCCAGGGAGTTTCCAGAAGCCTGGGGTAGTAATGAATTCATCACTTTATTTATTTATTTATGTATTCATGTATTTGTTTGTCTATTTATTTGTTTGTTTATTTGTTTGTTTGTTTGTTTATTTGTTTGTTTGTTCATTTATTTATTGAATTATTTATTCACTCCACCAGGGTGTAATGGCGCTTTCCAATGGCCAACTTGATGAGATTAAGAGATGCAGAGGATCAAGGGGCTCATGGGTGTGTCAGTGAGGGTGTGCCTGGACAGGATTGGCATGTGGGATAGCCAATGGAAACAAAGACCCTCCCTAAGCATGGGCAGCACCATCCAATAAGATGATGGCTTGGATAGAATAAAAGTGGGAAGACCAAGCAAAGCAGCAGCAGATGCAAGCGGATTCCTCTTGAACAGTTCCTGATCGCTGCTGTGATTGAATGTCTTACTCTTGCTTCTTCTCTCTCCCAAAGCAGGCTGTGCCAGCGATTCTCCAGAAGCCTTTGGCCTACTACCAGGGGAGCGCCCTGATCTCTCTTGTTCTGGGGATTTATCTGCTTGTTCTTCCAGCTCTCCAGCCTACAGACTGCCATTTTGGACTATCCAGCTTCTGGTGCGTAAGCCAACCCAGTGAGTCTCCTTTTCATCACCAAACTTCCTGTTGATTCTGTTCCTCTCGAGAACCCTAATGCAGAGGGATTGAGCCCAAACTGCTTCACCACGGGGCCACATCCTCAGCATTTTTTTTTAGCTAGCTCAATTGCTGAG
>NW_027552326.1:0-25434 GCF_045843805.1 Urocitellus parryii
AGGTCCTATCCCACTGTGCAGAAGTGGCTGCATATGGTTTAGCCCTAAGGAGGCGCCTTCCCCAGATCTGGCTCCATATCAGCCGACGCCTTTTTTTGTGGGGCGGGGCATGGACGTCACACCCGCATGCAATAGGACATGCTCCCCTTGAGGTCCACTCAAGTGGATCACTCAAGTGCAGTGCCTTGTCTCGCATCCTGTATCGTGACGATGGTAGACAAAGGGGGACAGCTGAGTCTTTGTAGTGCAGACAAAATTAAGTTGGCAACACCCTAAGAGAAAGGCACGGACAATAGAGAGGGGGAGAAATTTGGTTGTGACATCTGCCATTGTTAGATAAAGGTCAAGACGTTCCCGTGGAGCACATATATCATGGCCTTGTGAACTGGCCACTTTGACATGCAGAACAAGGAATTGGGGGCTGGGCCCCGGGGGCCAGGGAAGGCCTGCTACCAGCAAGTCAACCTCTCTTGCTGTTGCATGTCAAGGGGAATCAAGTAGCCCCTGTCTTAGGTCGTCCACCGCCCCTGCACTGCTTACCCGTCTCTGGGGAGGCCCCATTCCCCTGTCTGAGGTTGCAGTGCAAGCGTGGAAGTTGCCCGTCACTGGGTACTACAAGATCAGTTCAGCGTGTTGTGGCCAACAGGACATTGTTATGGTAACCGCCTCCATAAACAGGACCCATGACCATCACCATCAAATGGCAGGTGTAGTTGGTCCGTAAGATTAGCTAGCAAAGTTCCTAGTGCAGAAAGGCAGGGAGGAGAGGTATGCACAAAGGAAAGATATGGTAGAAGTTCCAACATTAGAAGAATGACAAAAGAAGGACATGTCGATCCCAGTGCAATGTTATAATAACTTGGGGTGTAATGACCATGTCAAAGGTTTACTGTTTAAGATGCACAAGCCAGACTTGAGGTGAGTTGTCATTTTCTAAAGCAGCAAGAGCTTGGACGAGCATAGCCTTATCCCGAGCATTGCGGGCCTTGAGACGACAGAGAAGCCACAAACAAAGAATCACACCAAAGCAACACATAGTGCCAAAAATGCCTACTCCCACCCACTCCTTAAAAAAGGAAAAGGCAGAAGATATCCAAGATATCCAAGTGGTGAATTGACTCAAGGTCACTGGATCGACACGGGTGTTGTTCAAAACAGCTATCTGAGTCAGTTGAGACTGGATCAAATTTTTTGCCACCATGGACCAATTTCTGGCCAAGTACTCTCCGATGATGCGGGAAGCATTCCTGGAATTATTAAATCTGACAGAGGTTATGCATAAATGTTCCCGTTGGTCAACGCAACCCAAAAGCACCAGGTCAGACAATTCTTCTACCTGAGCCTGAAGTAAATCTATTCTTTGGTTGGCAGCTAAAATCCCTGACAAAATATGTTGATTAATTTTACTTTGAGATTTGAGTATGTTGGAAGTTTGTTGAATAACCTGATCAATAGTGGCAGCAATTTGGACCTGAGTAAGAGCCTGTTTGCATTCAGCAAGCTGCTCCTTAATCTTCACTTTATCAGTTAAAAGAGCACCCTTTACCAATCTCCATAGAGAGAAAGTAGCAATCGGGACTCTATCTGGACTTTGGTCCCTCAACAACTTTTGGAGATCCTGCTTTACCAAATCCCAATCACTGTTATTAAGAAAGCCTCCCATCAGAAACCAAGGACAAGCCTGGGCTATAGCTTCAACGAATACAGTTGCTGTCTTGGTTTTTATACTTGTTCCTTGTTTGCTTAACAGTTTTTTAACTTCGTTGGCCAGACGAAGTTTCACTGTTGAGTTACCCATGGTACGTACCCTGTCTATTTAAATTATCTTTGATCCAATCCTCCCCCTTTTCCCTTAGAAGGTGAGCCTTACCTCTGCTTTCCGAATCTCAGTAAGGACCTCCAGATGCCAAGTCCGGCTAACGGAAACCGAGTCCGGCGAGAGACGTCGAGGTTAAAAAATAAAAAAAAAAAAATCACAGGACACCAAGGTTTTTTACCCAGGAGGAGGCATGTGTGCCTTGTGTTTTTTTTATACTATGGAACAATTTTTGAAAACCTTAGAATCTATAAACAAATTATTATATTTTGAGAAGAAATATCAATGAAAATAAAGTTAAAACCTTTAGATATTTTGGAGAAATAATTATAATAATTTATCATTATATGAGTTTGAACAATAACCTTGAGAAGTAGAAATTACTTGATTGTATTTTTACTTAAAAGCAAATTTATAGTAAACGCATTTATCTCAAATATCTGTAACTGAAAAAACAGAGTACCTGATAAATGTAAATATAAAACTTAAATTATAGGTTTTTTGTTGAAGAAAAACAATTAGGCAAATATATATTAACTAATCAATTAGGCATGTGTTAGTTAATTTATAGATTAACAAATATAGGTTATCTAAATATTTAAAATATATATATAAAGAATAAGAACATAACTTATAATTGTATTAACTTCATGTAACCACGTGGTCTTAAAATATTTGGATCCATTTAAATTTATTTTTAACTATGAGTGCACTTTTCTATGTGACGTCACTTGATGTAACTGAAATAAGATCCTTGAGTATACATTTTTATTTTTATAGTTAGCAATGAAAATAAGGATTTTTTGGTCATCACAGGAACTTTGCCGGCTTGTTCCTGTGGCGAGCAAATGCATCCTCATAACCTTCAAAATTAAAAGTAAAATATAAAGAAGCATATTTGATATCTCTCATCAATAGAACATTATGTAGTAACACAACTATAGAGAAAAAGTCAGGTTATTTAACTTAGAACTAGCTTAAATTTAGGACTGTAACATAGAAACCTGTGGAATTAAATTTTGTCTGAAAAAGATATCTTTCATTAGCATTTACAGGTAGGCATTTTGTTGTAAAAAAAAATACAGGCTCTGAGCAGCTCCGGTAGAAACCTGAAACACAGCAGTACAGGTTAGTGGCTGGAAAGCGGGACCAGAAGTCCTGTCTGAGTGACTGTGGAAGAACCAATCAGAAACCCGCAAAAGTGTGGGAGGTGGGACCAGGAAGCAGCTATGCCGGCCAGGCAGCCCATGGTTACCATGGTGATGCAAACAACATGGAGTCTGGTGCCCATTTTCAGGGCAAAAGTTCTCCAAGTTTTCCTAGCCGATTGCATTTTGATTGATTTTGTCTGCATTTTTCCCCACCTGGCCAAGATCTTACTGCGGTAGCAGCTTGTTCTGTCTCTGCGACCTGCGGTTGCAGTTGTACATCCTGTACTTCCTGGCATTCCCCTAGGGAGTCTACAGATAGAAAGGGGTTGGTCCGTGGGAGGTGACGAAGTCGCCCACTCCCCAGGGTACCATTCCATCCCTGGATTGCCCCATACACCTAGGCTTCCGGGGCCCGGGCCGGGCCCCTGTTTCCGTTTTGAGGGCAGCGGCCAGAACCTGTCCTGTAATATGAGCTCCATCAATATCCTTACAAGCTCGAATCATGTCATCAACACTCTTTGCTCTGGTAGATTTAATGGCATTTTGGCAATAGGAATTTGCATATTTAAGAGCCAATTGCTTAATGACCGGCATGGCTTGTTCCAAGTTAGGGAATATTTTTTCTGCTACCTGTATCAATCAGGCAAGGAAGTCAGAATAAGGCTCAGAGGGTCCTTGAGCAATTTTTGAAATTTTTGTTTTAGCATTTGAAATAGGTAGAGCCTTCCAAGCCCAAATGGCTGCTGTAGCTATCTGAGCATAGACCCCAGGATTATAATTAATTTGTTGATTTATGATAGCATATTGTCCCAAGCCTGTTAACATTTCAAGGTTATGCCGTGGGAAGCCGGCGTCCTGATTGACTCGGGCTAGCTCGCGACACCTCTCTTGATTTTCACTTTTCCACAACAAAAAATCCCCTCTGGACAACACAGCCATGCAAAGCTGTTGCCAGTCACTAGGTGTCAGCTGATTGGCAGAGAAAGACTCGAAGAGAGTCAATGTAAAGGGGGCATGGGATCCGTAATTAGTAACTGCCTCCTTTAGTTGTTTAATATCCTTAAAGGCTAAAGGAACATGTACTCTGGCCGGCTGTCCATCGGCATCCAAGTTTTTAATTACTGGGAAGTTTGGGCCATCTTAGGCTGCCACTGAACACCCCCCAGCCTTCTGGGGTTGTCCTTGTCCCAATCGGGGTTATAAGGAGGGAGCGTGACAGCGATCGGGGCTGTAGGTGCTTTAAATCTTGACTTTTACAATCGACCCTCCAGTTCCTCTATCTCCCTTCCCAATTCTTCCTCCTGCCAGCTGTTACCATGGAGCCCAGTTAGTAACTCCCTTATCTTAGAAATGTAGTCAGCACTGTGAAGCCCAGCTCAAGGCCAGAGGCCTTGATACATATTTTTGTGAAAAACTAGTAAGGGAGTGTCCAGTGCCTGGAATGCTGATTTTTTCAGACAGTAGCCAAATAAAACAGGGCAACATGAAAATAGGAAGTTTATCTACATTAAACCTTTTTGTAGAGATTTTTTTGTTGAAAGTCCTAAAATAAGCCATGGTGAATATTCTGGAGAAGGTCAATTAAGACTTTTCTGTGGGCCTGATAGGGAGGGGGAAGATGAGAAGGCGGGGTTGAGAGCGGCTAGGGTGGATCTAATTCCTCAGAACTGTCCGAGCTACTTGTGTCCTTGGGAGTTTTTAACTCAGTCAAGTCCGGATAGAGCATTCTCCTCTGTTTAACTTCAGACTCCCTTATCTTTTCACCACTCTTACTCCTAATACTTTTTGCTACCTCGCTATGTGACCCCTCCGATTTTTCTTCATGCAATTGCTCACGAACGGCCTGACCCTCGCTCACAGCTTTCTGGCATTTACCATCCATTATACACCCCCTCACTAATTTCCAAAGCGGAATGGTACCGCCCCTTAAAGTTTCTTGTTTGTAAGCGAAATCCAGATCTTTCCCTAATTTGTCCCAACTGGGAATCGTGAGACTCCCTGAAAAAGCAAACCAAGGAGCTACAGAGTCAGTCTCTTCTAAAAACCCCTGTAATGTGCACTGCTTCACTTTAAGTCCCTTAGAACGCAGTAACCCATCCAAGGCCAGCAAAATTGGGCTTGAGGGAGTAGCACCCATACTGTTCCAAGCAGTATAAAGAAAGTGAAAATACAACACCCCGCTCTCTCTTTATCTACAGAGGAGCGTCTTATTTATTTATTTATTTTTTCCCCGCTCTCTCTTTATCTACAGAGGACACAACAACAAAAGAAACACAAAAAACAAAAGCGAAATGACACAACAAAAGAAACACAGAAAACAAAAGTGAAAGTACACAGTGCAGATGCAATAAATATGAGGCTCTCTCTTTCTTTGTAGAGGAGCTGACCACGCTTTGGACGCGGATCCCACTTACTGGGACTATCCCTGCTTTGATCGCAGATCCCACTTACCTGGGACTAACCGGTGCACCACCCCTGACTGACTGAAAGTTCTGGTTCCCGGGTTTCGGCACCACTTGTCGCGACCCCTTGCCCGCAAGGAAGACGCAACTCGGGAATCTTCTCTCAGCAGTTTATTCAGGTCCTTGATACTCTTTCTTCTTTCAGCTGTTTATTCAGGCCTTTGTATTGACATGTCTTTTAGCTTCTACTGCTACTCCTACTACTACTTCTACTGCTACTCCTACTGCAACTACTACTACTTCTACTACTACTGCCACTACTCCTACTGCCGTGTGCCCCAGCCTTAATAAAGCAGATAAAGCCCCAATGCACAACTGCCACGTGGACTTTTCTCATAGGGTGCCAAGTCACAGCATGCCAACTCATTCTGATAAGGAGTTGTTTGTCACAGACTACATGGGAAACCAGCGCCATCTTGTAATGGCGGCCACAGTTCACAGAAACGGCTCACCACACCTAAACATCAAAACGGTTACTGCAAAGGAACGGTTTAACATAGAAGAACGAAATTTGGTGAGCCAATTGGGATTGGTGGGCTGATCATTAAAGGGAAGTTTCATCAAGATTGGGTGAAAAAATGATTGCTGAGATTTCAGGAAACTCGTAGTTTTTTGGAAGCTTGGCAACCCCTTTCAATGAAAGTGATTCTCGTCAGTCTCTGCTTGGGGCTACTTCAATAGGACACAAACCATAGCGATAGAACTTGGAACTACATTATTGTTCCAAGTTTCAAATGCTAGCACAAACCGTGTTTGATTTAGAGTTCCAACTACATGTATAAATATAGGAGAATACAGAGTGAAACCTAAACATGAAAACGGTTACTGCAAAGGAACGGTTTAACCTAGAAGAAAGAAATTTGGTGAGACAAGTGGGATTGGTGGGCTGATCATTAAATGGAAGTATCATCAAGATTGGGTGAAAAAATGTTTTCTGAGATTTCCGGAAACTCGTACTTTTTGGAAGCTTGGAAACCCCTTTCAATGAAAGTGATTCTTGTTAGTCTCTGCTTGGGGCTTCTTCAATAGGACACTAACCATAGCGATAGAACTTGGAACTACATTATTGTGCCAACTTTCAAAGAGCTAGCACAAACCGTGTTTGATTTAGAGTTCCAACTACATGTATCCATATAGGAGAAAACAGAGTGAAACCTAAACCTGAAAACGGTTAATGCAAAGGAACGGTTTAACCTAGAAGAACGAAATTTGGTGAGCCAAGTGGGATTGGTGGGCTGATCATTAAATGGAAGCATCATCAATATTGGGTGAAAAAATGTTTGCTGAGATTATCGGAAACTGGCAGTTTTTTGGAAGCTTGGCAACCCCTTTCAATGAAAGTGATTCTCGTCAGTCTCTGCTTGGGGCTACTTCAATAGGACACAAACCATAGCGATAGAACTTGGAACTACATTACTGTGCCAAGATTCAAAGAGCTTGCACAAACCGTGTTTCATTTAGAGTTCCAACTACATGTATCCATATAGGAGAAAACAGAGTGAAACCTAAACATGAAAACGGTTACTGCAAAGGAACGGTTTAACCTAGAAGAGCGAAATTTGGTGAGCCAAGTGGGATTGGTGGGCTGATCATTAAATCGAAGTATCATCAAGATTGGGTGAAAAAATGTTTGCTGATATTTCCGGAAACTCGTAGTTTTTTTGAAGCTTGGCATCCCCTTTCAATGAAAGTGATTCTCGTCAGTCTCTGCTTGGGGCTACTTCAATAGGACACAAACCATAACGATAGAACTTGGAACTACATTATTGTGCCAAGTTTCAAAGAGCTAGCACAAACCGTGTTTGATTTAGAGTTCCAACTACATGTATCCATAGGAGAAAACAGAGTGAAACCTAAACATGAAAACGGTTACTGCATAGGAACGGTTTAACCTAGAAGAACGAAATTTGGTGAGCCAAGTGGGATTGGTGGGCTGATCATTGAAAGGAAGAATCATCAAGATTGGGTGAAAAAATGTTTGCTGAGAATTCAGGAAACTCGCAGTTTTTTGGAAGCCTGGCAACCCCTTTCAATGAAAGTGATTCTCGTCAGTCTGTGCTTGGGGTACTTCAATAGGACACAAACCATAGTGATAGAATTTGGAACTACATTATTGTGCCAAGTTTCAAAGAGCTTGCACAAACCGTGTTTGATTTAGAGTTCCAACTACATGTATCCATATAGGAGAAAGCAGAGTGAAACCTAAACATGAAAACGGTTACTGTAAAGGAACGGTTTAACCTAGAAGAATGAAATTTTGTGAGCCAAGTGGGATTGGTGGGCTGATCATTAAATGGAAGTATCATCAAGATTGGGTGAAAAAATGTTTGCTGAGATTTCAGGAAACTCGTAGTTTTTTGGAAGCTTGGCAACCCCTTTCAATGAAAGTGATTCTCGTCAGTCTCTGCTTAGGGCTACCTCAATAGGACACAAACCATAGCGATAGAACTTGGAACTACATTATTGTGCCAAGTTTCAAAGAGCTAGCACAAACCGTGTGTGATTTAGATTTCCAACTACATGTATCCATATAGGAGAAAACAGAGTGAAAACTAAACATGAAAAGGGTTACTGCAAAGGAACGGTTTAACCTAGAAGAACGAAATTTGGTGAGCCAAGTGGGATTGGTGTACTGATCATGACCTGCAAGTATCATCAAGATTGGGAGAAAAAATGTTGCTGAGATTACAGGAAACTCGTAGTTTTTTTGGAAGCTTGGCAACCCCTTTCAATGAAAGTGATTCTCGTCAGTCTCTGCTTGGGGCGACTTCAATAGGACACAAACCATACTGATACAACTTTCAACTACATTATTGTGCCAAGCTTCAAAGAGCTAGCACAAAACGTGTTTGATTTAGAGTTCCAACTACATGTATCCATATAGGAGAAAACAGAGTGAAACCTAAACATGAAAACGGTTACTGCAAAGGAACGGTTTAACATAGAAGAACGAAATTTGGTGAGCCAATTTGGATTGGTGTACTGATCATTAAATGGAAGTATCATCAAGATTGGGTGAAAAAATGTGTGCTGAGATTTCAGGAATCTCACAGTTTTTTGGAAGCTTGGCAACCCCTTTCAATGAAAGTGATTCTCGTCAGTCTCTGCTTGGGGCTACTTCAATAGGACACAAACCAGAGAGATAGAAATTGGAACTGCATTATTGCGCCACGTTTCAAAGAGCTAGCACAAACCGTGTTTGATTTAGAGTTCCAACTACATGTATCCATATAGGAGAAAACAGAGTGAAACCTAAACATGAAAAAGGTTACTGCAAAAGAATGGTTCAACCTAGAAGAACGAAATTTGGTGAGCCAATTTGGATTGGTGTACTGATCATTAAATGGAAGTATCATCAAGATTGGGTGAAAAAATGTTTGCTGAGATTTCAGGAATCTCACAGTTTTTTGGAAGCTTGGCAACCCATTTCAATGAAAGTGATTCTCGTCAGTCTCTGCTTGGGGCTACTTCAATAGGACACAAACATAGCGATAGAACTTGAAACTACATTATTGTGGCAAGTTTCAAAGAGCTAGAACAAACCGTGTTTGATTTAGAGTTCCAAATATATGTATCCATATAGGAGAAAACAGAGTGAAACCTAAACATGAAAACGGTTACTGCAAAGGATCGGTTTAACCTAGAAGAACGAAATTTGGTGAGCCAAGTGGGATTGGTGGGCTGATCATTGAAAGGAAGAATCATCAAGATTGGGTGAAAAAATGTTTGCTGAGATTTGAGGAAACTCATAGTTTTTTGGAAGCTTGGCAACCCCTTTCAATGAAAGTGATTCTCGTCAGTCTCTGCTTTGAGGTATTTCAATAGGACACAAACCATAGCGATAGAACTTGGAACTACATTATTGTGCCAAGTTTCAAAGAGCTAGCACAAACCGTGTTTGATTTAGAGTTCCAACTACATGTATCCATATAGGCGAAAACAGAGTGAAACGTAAACATGAAAACGGTTACTGCAAAGGAACGGTTTAACCTAGAAGAACGAAATTTGGTGAGCCAAGTGGGATTGGTGGGCTGATCATTAAATGGAAGTATCATCAAGATTGGGTGAAAAAATGTTTGCTGAGATTTCCGGAAATTCCTACTTTTTGGAAGCTTGGCAACCCCTTTCAATGAAAGTGATTCTCCTCAGTCTCTGCTTGGGGCTTCTTCAATAGGACACAAACCAAAGCGATAGATCTTGGAACTACATTATTGTGGCAAGTTTCAAAGAGCTAGCACAAACCGTGTTTGATTTAGAGTTCGAACTACATGTATCCATATAGGAGAAAACAGAGTGAAACCTAAACATGAAAACGGTTACTGCAAAGGAACGGTTTAACCTAGAACAACGAAATTTGGTGAGCCAAGTGGGATTGGTGTACTGATCATTTCCTGCAAGTATCATCAAGATTGGGTGAAAAAATGTTTGCTGAGATTTCAGGAAACTCGTAGTTTTTTGGAAGCTTGGCAACCTCTTTCAATGACAGTTATTCTCATCAGTGTCTGCATGGGGCGACTTCAATAGGACACAAAACATAGCGATACAACTTGGAACTACATTACTGTGCCAAGTTTCAAAGAGGTAGAACACAGCGTGTTTGATTTAGAGTTCCAACTGCATGTATCCATATAGGAGAAAACAGAGTGAAACCTAAACATGAAAACGGTTACTGCAAAGGAACGGTTTAACCTAGAAGAACGAAATTTGGTGAGCCAAGTGGGATTGGTGGGCTGATCATTGAAAGGAAGAATCATCAAGATTGGGTGAAAAAATGTTTGCTGAGATTTCAGGCAACTCGAACTTTTTTGGAAGCTTGGCAACCCCTTTCAATGAACGTGATTCTCCTCAGTCTCTGCTTTGGGCTAATTAAATAGGACACAAACCACAGCGATAGAACATGGAACTACATTATTGTGCCAAGCTTTAAAGAGCTAGCACAAACCGGGTCTGATTTAGAGTTCCAACTACATGTATCCATATAGGAGAAAACAGAGTGAAACGTAAACATGAAAACGGTTACTACAAAGGTACGGTTTAAACTAGAAGAACGAAATTTGGTGTGCCAAGTGGGATTCATGTACTGATCACTACCTGTAAGTATCAATCAAGATTGGGTGAAAAAATGTTTGTTGAAATTTCAGGAAACTCGCAATTTTTTGGAAGCTTGGCAACCCTTTCAATGAAAGTGATTCTCGTCAGTCTCTGCTTGGGGGCTACTTCAATAGGACACAAACCAAAGCGATAGAACTTGGAACTACATTATTGTGCAAGTTTCACAGAGCTAGCACAAACCGTGTTTGATTTAGTGTTCCAACTACCTGTATCCATATAGGAGAAAACAGAGTGAAACCTAAACATGAAAACGGTTACTGCAAAGGATCGGTTTTAACCTAGAAGAACGAAATTTGGTGAGCCAAGTGGGATTGGTGTACTGATCATTACCTGCAAGTATCATCAAGATTGGGTGAAAAAAATGTTTGCTGAGATTTCCGGAAACTCGCAGTTTTTGGAGTCTTGGCAACCCCTTCAATGAAAGTGATTCTCGTCAGTCTCTGTTTGGGGCTACTTCAATAGGACACAAACCATAGCGATAGAACTTGGAACTACATTATTGTGCAAAGTTTAAAAGAGCTAGCACAAACGTGTTTGATTTAGAGTTCCAACGACATGTATCCATATAGGAGAAAAACGGAGTGAAACCTAAACATGAAAACGGTTACTGCAATGGAACGGTTTAACCTAGAGGAACGAAATTTGGTGAGCCAAGTGGATTGGTGGGCTGATCATTAATGGAAGTATCATCAAGATTGGGTGAAAAAATATTTGCTAAGATTTCAGGAAACTCATAGGTTTTTCGGAAGCTTGGCAACCCCTTTCAATGAAAGTGATTCTCGTCAGTGTCTGCTTGGGGGTACTTCAGTAGGACACAAACCATAGCGATAGAACTTGGAACTATATTAATGTGCCAAGTTTCAAAGAGCTAGCATAAACCATGTTTGATTTAGAGTACCAATTACATGTATCCATATAGGAGAAAACAGAGTGAAACGTAAACATGAAAACGGTTACTGCAAAGGAACGGTTTAACCTAGAAGAACGAAATTTGGTGAGCCAAGTGGGATTGGTGTACTGATCATTACCTGCAAGTATCATCAAGATTGGGTGAAAAAAATGTTTGCTGTGATTTCAGGAAACTCGTCATTTTTTGGAAGCTTGGCAACCTCTTTCAATGAAAGTGATTCTCGACAGTCTCTGCTTGGGGCTACTTCAATACTACACAAACCATAGCGATAGAACTTGGAACTACATTATTGTGCCAAGTTTCAAAGAGCTAGCACAAACCGTGTTTGATTTAGAGTCCAACTACATGTATCCGTATAGGATAAAACAAAGTTAAACCTAAACATGAAAACGGTTACTGCAAAGGAACGGTTTAACCTAGAAGAACGAAATTTGGTGAGCCAAGTGGGATGGGTGGGCTGATCAATAACTGGAAGTATCATCAAGATTGGGTGAAAAAATGTTTGCTGAGATTTCAGGAATCTCACAGTTTTTTTGAAGCTTGGCAAACCCTTTCAATGAAAGTGATCCTCGTCAGTCTCTGCTTGGGGCTACTTCAATAGGACACAAACCATAGCGATGGAACTTGGAACTACATTATTGTGCCAGGTTTCAAAGAGCTGCACAAACCGTGTTTGATTTAGAGTTCCAACTACATGTAGCCATATAGGAGAAAACAGAGTGAAACCTAAACATGAAAACGGTTACTGCAAAGGAACGTTTAACCTAGAAGAACGAAATTTGGTGAGCCAAGTGGGATTGGTGTACTGATCATTACCTGCAAGTATCATCAAGATTGGGTGAAAAAATGTTTGCTGTGATTTCAGGAATCTCACAGTTTTTTGAAGCTTGGCAACCCCTTTCAATGAAAGTGATTCTCGTCAGTCTCTGCTTGGGGCTTCTTTAATAGGACACAAACCATAGCGATAGAACTTGGAACTACATTATTGTGCCAAGTTTCAAAGAGCTAGCACAAACCGTGTTTGATTTAGAGTTCCAAATACATGTATCCATATAGGAGAAAACAGAGTGAAACCTAAACATGAAAACGGTTACTGAAAAGGTACGGTTTAACCTAGAAGAACGAAATTTGGTGAGCCAAGTGGGATTGGTGGGCTGATCATTGCAAGGAAGAATCATCAAGATTGGGTGAAAAAATGTTTGCTGAGATTTCAGGAAACTCATAGTTTTTTGGAAGCATGGCAACCCTTTCAATGAAAGTGATTCTCGTCAGTCTCTGCTTGGCGGTACTTCAATAGGACACAAACCATAGCGATAGAACTTGGAACTACATTATTGTGCCAAGTTTCAAAGAGCTTGCACAAACCGTGTTTGACTTAGAGTTCCAACTACATGTATCCATATAGGAGAAAACAGAGTGAAACCTAAACATGAAAACGGTTCCTGCAAAGGAACGGTTTAACCTAGAAGAATGAAATTTGGTGTGCCAAGTGGGATTCATGTACTGATCACTACCTGCAAGTATCATCAAGATTGGGTGAAAAAATGTTTGCTGAGATTTCAGGAAACTCGCAGTTTTTTGGAAGCTTGGCAACCCCTTTCAATGAAAGTGATGCTTGTCACTCTCTGCTTGGGGCTACTTCAATAGGACACAAACAATAGCGATATAACTTGGAACTACATTATTGTGCCAAGCTTTCAAGAGCTAGCACAAACCGTGTTTGATTTAGAGTTCCAACCAAATGTATCTATATAGGAGAAAACAGAGTGAAACCTAAACATGAAAACGGTTACTGCAAAGGAACGGTTTAACCTAAAAGAACGAAATTTGGTGAGCCATGTGAGATTGGTGTACTGATCATTAAATGGAGGTATCATCAAGATTGGGTGAAAAAATGTTTGCTGAGATTTCAGGAAACTCGTAGTTTTTTGGAAGCTTGGCAACCCCTTTCAATGAAAGTGATTCTCGTCAGTCTCTGCTTGGGGCTACTTCAATAGGACACAAACCATAGCGATATAACTTGGAACTACTTTATTGTGCCAAGTTTCAAAGAGCTAGCACAAACCGTGTTTGATTTAGAGTTCCAACTACATGTATCCATATAGGAGAAAACAGAGTGAAACCTAAACATGAAAACGGTTACTGCAAAGGAACGGCTTAACTTAGAAGAACGCAATTTGGTGTGACAAGTGGGATTCATGTACTGTTCACTAAATGCAAGTATCATCAAGATTGGGTGAAAAAATGTTTGCTGAGATTTCAAGAAACTCGCAGTTTTTTGGAAGCTTGGCAACCCCTTTCAATGAACGTGACTCTCGTCAGTCTCTGCTTGGGGCTACTTCAATAGGACACAAACCATAGCGATAGATC
Source organism: Urocitellus parryii (assembly GCF_045843805.1). NCBI lineage: Eukaryota > Metazoa > Chordata > Mammalia > Rodentia > Sciuridae > Urocitellus > Urocitellus parryii. The sequence continues at coordinate 13,822 of NW_027552326.1, forward strand.
TGGGAACTACATTATTGTGGCAAGTTTCAAAGAGCTAGCACACACCGTGTTTGATTTAGATTTCCAACTACATGTATCCATACAGGAGAAAACAGAGTGAAACCTAAACATGAAAACGGTTACTGCAAAGGAACGGTTTAACCTAGAAGAACGAAATTTGGTGAGCCAAGTGGGATTGGTGTACTGATCATTACCTGCAAGTATCATCAAGATTGGGTGAAAAAATGTTTGCTGAGATTTCAGGAAACTCGCAGTTTTATGGATGCTTGGCAACCCCGTTCAATGAAAGTGATTCTCGTCAGTCTCTGTTTGGGGCTACTTCAATAGGACACAAAACATAGCGATAGAACTTGGAACTGCATTATTGTGCCAAGCTTTAAAGAGCTAGCACGAACCGTGTTTGATTTAGAGTTCAAACTACATGTATCCATATAGGAGAAAACAGAGTGAAACCTAAACATGAAAACGGTTACTGCAAAGGAACGGATTAACCTAGAAGAACGAAATTTGGTGTGCCAAGTGGGATTCATGTACTGATCACTAGCTGCAAGTATCATCAAGATTGAGTGAAAATAATGTTTGCTGAGATTTCAGGAAACTCGTTGTTTTTTGGAAGCTTGGCAACCCCTTTCAATGAAAGTGATTCTCGTCAGTCTCTGCTTGGGCCTACTTCAATAGGACAGAAACCATAGCGATAGACCTTGAAACTACATTATTGTGCCAATCTTTAAAGAGCTAGCACACACCGTGTTTGATTTAGATTTCCAATTACATGTATCCATATAGGAGAAAACAGAGTGAAACCTCAACATGAAAACGGTTACTGCAAAGGAACGGTTTAACCTAGAAGAACAAAATTTGGTGTGCCAAATGGGATTCATGTACTGATCACTAAATGCAAGTATCATCAAGATTGGGTGAAAAAATGTTTGGTGAGATTTCAGGAAACTCGCAGTTTTTTGGAAGCTTGGCAACCCCTTTCAATGAAAGTGATACTCGTCAGTCTCTGCTTGGGGCTACTTCAATAGGACACAAACCATAGCGATACAACGTGGAACTACATTATTGTGCCAAGTTTCAAATTGCTAGCACACACCGTGTTTGATTTAGAGTTCCAACTACATGTATCCATATAGGAGAAAACAGAGTGAAACCTAAACATGAAAACGGTTACTGCAAAGGAATGGTTTAACCTAGAAAAACGAAATTTGGTGAGCCAATTGGGATTGGTATACTGATCATTAAGTGGAAGTATCATCAAGATTGGGTGAAAAAATGTTTGCTGAGATTTCAGGAATCTCACAGTTTTTTTGGAAGCTTGGCAAACCCTTTCAATGAAAGTGATCCTCGTCAGTCTCTGCTTGGGGCTACTTCAATAGGACACAAATCATAGCGATGGAACTTGGAACTACATTATTGTGCCACGTTTTAAAGAGCTTGCATAAACCATGTTTGATTTAGAGTACCAACTACATGTATCCATATAGGAGAAAACAGAGTGAAACCTAAACATGAAAACGGTTACTGCAAAGGAACGGTTTAACCTAGAAGAACGAAATTTGGTGAGCCATGTGGGATTGGTGTATTGATCATTTCCTGCAAGTATCATCAAGATTGGGTGAAAAAATGTTTGCTGAGATTTCAGGAAACTCGTCTTTTTGGAAGCTTGGCAACCTCTTTCAATGAAAGTGATTCTCGTCAGTCTCTGCTTGGGTCTACTTCAATACTACACAAACCATAGCGATAGAACTTTGAACTACATTATTGTGCCAAGTTTCAAAGAGCTAGCACAAACCGTGTTTGATTTAGAGTTCAAACTACATGTATCCATATAGGATAAAACAAAGTTAAACCTAAACATGAAAACGGTTACTGCAAAGGAACGGTTTAACCTAGAAGAACGAAATTTGGTGAGCCAAGTGGGATTGGTGTACTGATCATTACCTGCAAGTATCATCAAGATTGGGTGAAAAAGTGTGTGCTGAGATTTCAGGAAACTCGCAGTTTTTTGGAAGTTGGCAACCCCTTTCAATGAAAGTGATTCTCGTCAGTCTCTGCTTGGGGCTACTTCAATAGGACACAAATCATAGCGATAGAACTTGGAACTACATTATTGTGCCAAGTTTCAAAGAGCTAGCACAAACCGTGTTTGATTAAGTGTTCCAACTACATGTATCCATATAGGAGAAAACAGAGTGAAACCTAAACATGAAAAGGTTACTGCAAAGGAACGGTTTAACCTAGAAGAACGAAATTTGGTGAGCCAAGTGGGATTGGTGGGCTGATGATTAAATGGAAGTATCATTAAGATTGGGTGAAAAAATGTTTGCTGAGATTTCAGGAAAATCCTACTTTTTGGAAGCTTGGCAACCCCTTTCAATGAAAGTGATTCTCGTCAGTCTCTGCTTGGGGGTACTTCAATAGGACACAAACCATAGCGATAGAACTTGGAACTACATTATTGTGCCAAGTTTCAAAGAGCTTGCACAAACCGTGTATGATTTAGAGTTCCAACTACATGTATCCATATAGGAGAAAACAGAGTGAAACCTAAACATGAAAACGGTTACTGCAAAGGAACGGTTTAACCTAGAAGAACGAAATTTGGTTAGGCAAGTGGGATTGGTGTACTGATCATGACCTGCAAGTATCATCAAGATTGGGAGAAAAAAGGTTTGCTGAGATTACAGGAAACTCGTAGTTTTTTGGAAGCTTGGAAAAACCTTTCAATGAAAGTGATTCTCGTCAGTCTCTGCTTGGGGCTACTTCAATAGGACACAAACCTTAGCGATAGAACGTGGAACTACATTATTGTGCAAAGTTTAAAAGAGCTAGCACAAACCGTGTTTGATTTAGAGTTCAAACTACATGTATCCATATAGGAGAAAACAGAGTGAAACCTAAACATGAAAACGGTTACTGCAAAGAACTTTTTAACCTAGAGGAACGAAATTTGGTGAGCCAAGTGGGATTGGTGGGCTGATCATTAAATGGAAGTATCATCAAGGTTGGGTGAAAAAATATTTGCTAAGATTTCAGGAAACTCATAGGTTTTCGGAAGCTTTGCAACCCCTTTTAATGAAAGTGATTCTCGTCAGTCTCTGCTTGGGGCTACTTCAATAGGACACAAACCATAGCTATACAACTTAGATCTACATTATTGTGCCAAGATTCAAAGAGCTAGCACCCACCGTGTTTGATTTAGAGTTCCAACTACATGTATCCATATAGTAGAAAACAGAGTGAAACCTAAACATGAAAACGGTTACTGAAAAGGTACGGTTTAACCTAGAAGAACGAAATTTGGTGAGCCAAGTGGGATTGGTGGGCTGATCATTGCAAGGAAGAATCATCAAGATTGGGTGAAAAAATGTTTGCTGTTATTTCAGGAAACTCATAGTTTTTTGGAAGCATGGCAACCCCTTTCAATGAAAGTGATTCTCGTCAGTCTCTGCTTGGGGCTACTTCAATAGGACACAAACCATAGCGATAGAACTTGGAACTACATTATTGTGCCAAGTTTCAAAGAGCTTGCACAAACCGTGTTTGACTTAGAGTTCCAACTACATGTATCCATATAGGAGAAAACAGAGTGAAACCTAAACATGAAAACGGTTCCTGCAAAGGAACGGTTTAACCTAGAAGAATGAAATTTGGTGTGCCAAGTGGGATTCATGTACTGATCACTACCTGCAAGTATCATCAAGATTGGGTGAAAAAATGTTTGCTGAAATTTCAGGAAACTCGCAGTTTTTTGGAAGCTTGGCAACCCCTTTCAATGAAAGTGATGCTCGTCAGTCTCTGCTTGGGGCTACTTCAATAGGACACAAACCATAGCGATACAACTTGGAACTACATTATTGTGCCAAGCTTTCAAGAGCTAGCACAAACCGTGTTTGATTTAGAGTTCCAACTAAATGTATCTATATAGGAGAAAACAGAGTGAAACCTAAACATGAAAACGGTTACTGCCAAGGAACGGTTTAACCTAAAAGAACGAAATTTGGTGAGCCATGTGAGATTGGTGTACTGATCATTAAATGGAGGTATCATCAAGATTGGGTGAAAAATGTTTGCTGAGATTTCAGGAATCTCACAGTTTTTTGGAGGCTTTTCAACCCCTTTCAAAGAAAGTGATTCTCATCAGTCTCTGCTTGGGGCTTCTTCAATAGGATACAAACCATAGCGATAGAACTTGAAACTACATTATTGTGCCAAGTTTCAAAGAGCTAGCACAAACCGTGTTTGATTTAGAGTTCCAACTACATGTATCCATATAGGAGAAAACAGAGTGAAACCTAAACATGAAAACGGTTACTGCAAAGGAACGGTTTAACCTAGAAGAACGAAATTTGGTGAGCCAAGTGCAATTGGTGTAATGATCATTACCTGCAAGTATCATCAAGATTGGGTGAAAAAGTGTTTGCTGAGATTTCAGGAAACTCGCAGTTTTTTGGAAGTTGGCAACCCCTTTCAATGAAAGTGATTCTCGTCAGTCTCTGCTTGGGGCTTCTTCTATAGGACACAAACCATAGCGATAGAACTTGGAACTACATTATTGTGCCACGTTTCAAAGAGCTAGCACAAACCGTGTTTGATTAAGAGTTCCAACTACATGTATCCATATAGGAGAAAACAGAGTGAAACCTAAACATGAAAAGGTTACTGCAAAGGAACTGTTTAACCTAGAAGAACGAAATTTGGTGAGCCAAGTGGGATTGGTGGGCTGATGATTAAATGGAAGTATCATCAAGATTGGGTGAAAAAATGTTTGCTGAGATTTCAGGAAAATCCTACTTTTTGGAAGCTTGGCAACCCCTTTCAATGAAAGTGATTCTCGTCAGTCTCTGCTTGGGGGTACTTCAATAGGACACAAACCATAGCGATAGAACTTGGAACTACAGTATTGTGCTAAGTTTCAAAGAGCTTGCACAAACCGTGTATGATTTAGAGTTCCAACTACATGTATCCATATAGGAGAAAACAGAGTGAAACCTAAACATGAAAACGGTTACTGCAAAGGAACGGTTTAACCTAGAAGAACGAAATTTGGTTAGGCAAGTGGGATTGGTGTACTGATCATGACCTGCAAGTATCATCAAGATTGGGAGAAAAAAGGTTTGCTGAGATTACAGGAAACTCGTAGTTTTTTGGAAGCTTGGAAAAACCTTTCAATGAAAGTGATTCTCGTCAGTCTCTGCTTGGGGCTACTTCAATAGGACACAAACCTTAGCGATAGAACTTAGAACTACATTATTGTGCCATGCTTTAAAGAGCTAGCACACACCGTGTTTGATTTAGAGTTCAAACTACATGTATCCATATAGGAGAAAATAGAGTGAAACCTAAACATGAAAACGGTTACTACAAAGGAACGGTTTAACCTAGAAGATCGAAATTTGGTGTGCCATGTGGGATTCATGTACTGATCACTACCTGCAAGTATCATCAAGATTGGTAGAAAAAATGTTTGCTGAAACTTCAGGAAACTCGCAGTTTTTTGGAAGCTTGGCAACCCCTTTCAATGAAAGTGAATCTCGTCAGTCTCTGCTTGGGGCTACTTCAATACTACACAATCCATAGCGATAGAACTTGGAACTACATTATTGTGCCAAGTTTCAAAGAGCTAGCACAAATCGTGTTTGATTTAGAGTTCCAACTACATGTATCCATATAAGAGAAAACAGAGTGAAACCTAAACATGAATACGGTTACTGCAAAGGAACGGTTTAACCTAGAAGAATGAAATTTCCAGTGCCAAGTGGGATTCATGTATTGATCAATACCTGCAAGTATCATCAAGATTGAGTGAAAATAATGTTTGCTGAGATTTCAGGAAACTCGTTGTTTTTTGGAAGCTTGGCAACCCCTTTCAATGAAAGTGATTCTCGTCAGTCTCTGCTTGGGCCTACTTCAATAGGACAGAAACCATAGCGATAGACCTTGAAACTACATTATTGTGCCAATCTTTAAAGAGCTAGCACACACCGTGTTTGATTTAGATTTCCAATTACATATATCCATATAGGAGAAAACAGAGTGAAACCTCAACATGAAAACGGTTACTGCAAAGGAACGGTTTAACCTAGAAGAACAAAATTTGGTGTGCCAAGTGGGATTCATGTACTGATCACTAAATGCAAGTATCATCAAGATTGGGTGAAAAAATGTTTCCTGAGATTTCAGGAAACTCGTAGTTTTTTGGAAGCTTGGCAACCCCTTTCAATGAAAGTGATACTCGTCAGTCTCTGCTTGGGGCTACTTCAATAGGACACAAACCATAGCGATACAACGTGGAACTACATTATTGTGCCAAGTTTCAAATGGCTAGCACACACCGTGTTTGATTTAGAGTTCCAACTACATGTATCCATATAGGAGAAAACAGAGTGAAACCTAAACATGAAAACGGTTACTGCAAAGGAATGGTTTAACCTAGAAAAACGAAATTTGGTGAGCCAATTGGGATTGGTATACTGATCATTAAGTGGAAGTATCATCAAGATAAGGTGAAAAAACGTTTGCTGAGATTTCAGGAAACTCACAGTTTTTTGGAAGCTTGGCAACCGCTTTCAATGAAAGTGATTCTCGACAGTCTCTGTTTTGGGCTACTTCAATAGGACACAAACCATAGCGATAGATCTTGGAACTACATTATTGTGCCAAGTTTCAAAGAGCTAGCACAAACCGTGTTTGATTTAGAGTTCCAACTACATGTATCCATATAGGAGAAAACAGAGTGAAACCTAAACATGAAAACGGTTACTGCAAAGGAACGGTTTAACCTAGCAGAACGAAATTTGGTGAGCCAAGTGGGATTGGTGTACTGATCATTACCTGCAAGTATCCTCAAGATTGGGTGAAAAAATGTTTGCTGAAATTTCAGGAAACTCGCAGTTTTTTGGAAGCTTGGCAACCCCTTTCAATGAAAGTGATTCTCGTCAGTCTCTGCTTGGGGCTACTTCAACAGGACACAAACCATCGCGATACATCTTGGAACTACATTATTGTGCCAAGTTTCAAAGAGCTAGCACAAACCGTGTTTGATTTAGAGTTCCAACTGCATGTATCCATATAGGAGAAAACAGAGTGAAACCTAAACATGAAAACGGTTATTGCAAAGGAACGGTTTAACCTAGAAGAACGAAATTTGGTGATTCAAGTGGGATTGGTGTACTGATCATTACCTGGAAGTATCATCAAGATTAGGTGAAAAAATATTTGCTGAGATTTCAGGAAACTCGTACTTTTTTGGAAGCTTGGCAACCCCTTTCAATGAAAGTGATTCTCGTTATTCTCTACTTGGGGCTACTTCAATAGGACTCAAACCATAGCGATACAACTTGGAACTACATTATTGTGCCAAGCTTTATAGAGCTAGCACAAAACGTGTTTGATTTAGAGTTCAAACTACATGTATCCATATAGGAGAAAACAGAGTGAAACCTAAACATGAAAACGGTTACTGCAAAGGAACGGTTTAACCTAGAAGAATGAAATTTATAGTGCCAAGTGGGATTCATGTACTGATTACTAAATGCAAGTATCATCAAGATGGGGTGAAAAAATGTTTGCTGAGATTTCAGGAAACTCGCAGTTTTTTGGAAGCTTGGCAACCCCTTTCAATGAAAGTGATTCTCGACAGTCTCTGCTTGGGGCTACTTCAATAGGACACAAACCATAGCGATAGATCTTGGAACTACATTATTGTGCCAAGTTTCAAAGAGCTAGCACAAACCGTGTTTGATTTAGAGTTCCAACTACATGTATCCATATAGGAGAAAACTGAGTGAAACCTAAACATGAAAACGGTTACTGCAAAGGAACGGTTTAACCTAGCAGAACGAAATTTGGTGAGCCAAGTTGGATTGGTGTACTGATCATTACCTGCAAGTATCCTCAAGATTGGGTGAAAAAATATTTGCTGAGATTTCCGGAAAATCCTACTTTTTGGAAGCTTGGCAACCCCTTTCAATGAAAGTGATTCTCGTCAGTCTCTGCTTGGGGGTACTTCAATAGGACACAAACCATAGCGATACTACATGGAACTACATTATTTTTGCCAAGCTTTAAAGAGCTAGCACAAACCGTGTTTGATTTAGAGTTCCAACTACATGTATCCATATAGGAGAAAACAGAGTGAAACCTAAACATGAAAACGGTTACTGCAAAGGAACGGTTTAACCTAGAAGAATGAAATTTATAGTGCCATGTGGGATTCATGTACTGATCACTAAATGCAAGTATCATCAAGATGGGGTGAAAAAATGTTTCCTGAGATTTCAGGAAACTCGCAGTTTTTTGGAAGCTTGGCAACCCCTTTCAATGAAAGTGATTCTCGTCAGTCTCTGCTTGGGGCTACTTCAATAGGACACAAACCATAGCGATACAACTTGGAACTACATAATTGTGCCAAGTTTCAAAGAGCTAGCACAAACCGTGTTTGATTTAGCGTTCAAAATACATGTATCCATATAGGAGAAAATAGAGTCAAACCTTAACATGAAAACGGTTACTTCAAAGAAACGGTTTAACCTAGAAGAACGAAATTTGGTGTGCCATGTGGGATTCATGTACTGATCACTACCTGCAAGTATCATCAAGATTGGGAGAAAAAATGTTTGCTGAAACTTCAGGAAACTCGCAGTTTTTTGGAAGCTTGGCAACCCCTTTCAATGAAAGTGATTCTCGTCAGTCTCTGCTTGGGGCTACTTCAATACTACACAAACCATAGCGATAGAACTTGGAACTACATTATTGTGCCAAGTTTCAAAGAGCTAGCACACACCGTGTTTGATTTAGAGTTCCAAGTACATGCATCCATATATTAGAAAACAGAGCGAAACCTAAACATGAAAACGGTTACTGCAAAGGAACGGTTTAACCTAGAATAACGAAATTTGGTGAGCCAGTTGGGATTGGTGTACTGATCATTAAATGGAAGTATCATCAAGATTGGGTGAAAAAATGTTTGCTGAGATTTCAGGAATCTCACAGTTTTTTGGAAGCTTGGCAACCCCTTTCAATGAAAGTGATTCTCGTCAGTCTCTGCTTGGGGCTTCTTCAATAGGACACAAACCACCGCGATAGAACTTGAAACTACATTATTGTGCTAAGTTTCAAAGAGCTAGCACAAACCGTGTTTGATTAAGAGTTCCAACTACATGTATCCATATAGGAGAAAACAGAGTGAAAACTAAACATGAAAACGGTTACTGCAAAGGAACGGTTTAACCTAGAAGAACGAAATTTGGTAAGCCAAGTGGGATTGGTGTACTGATCATGACCTGCAAGTATCATCAAGATTGGGAGAAAAAATGTTTGCTGAGATTACAGGAAACTCTTAGTTTTTGGAAGCTTGGCAACCCCTTTCAATGAAAGTGATTCTCGTCAGTCTCTGCTTGGGGCTACTTCAATAGGACACAAACCATAGCGATAGAACTTCGAACTACATTATTGTGCCAAGCTTTAAAGAGCTAGCACAAACCGTGTTTGATTTAGCGTTCAAAATACATGTATCCATATAGGAGAAAATAGAGTCAAACCTTAACATGAAAACGGTTACTTCAAAGGAACGGTTTAACCTAGAAGAACGAAATTTGGTGTGCCATGTGGGATTCATGTACTGATCACTACCTGCAAGTATCATCAAGATTGGGAGAAAAAATGTTTGCTGAAACTTCAGGAAACTCGCAGTTTTTTGGAAGCTTGGCAACCCCTTTCAATGAAAGTGATTCTCGTCAGTCTCTGCTTGGGGCTACTTCAATACTACACAAACCATAGCGATAGAACTTGGAACTACATTATTGTGCCAAGTTTCAAAGAGCTAGCACACACCGTGTTTGATTTAGAGTTCCAAGTACATGCATCCATAAATTAGAAAACAGAGCGAAACCTAAACATGAAAAAGGTTACTGCAAAGGAACGGTTTAACCTAGAATAATGAAATTTGGTGAGCCAGTTGGGATTGGTGTACTGATCATTAAATGGAAGTATCATCAAGATTGGGTGAAAAAATGTTTGCTGAGATTTCAGGAATCTCATAGTTTTTTGGAAGCTAGGCAACCCCTTTCAATGAAAGTGATTCTCGTCAGTCTCTGCTTGGGGCTTCTTCAATAGGACACAAACCACCGCGATAGAACTTGAAACTACATTATTGTGCGAAGTTTCAAAGAGCTAGCACAAACCGTGTTTGATTTAGAGTTCCATCTACATGTATCCATATAGGAGAAAACAGAGTGAAACCTAAACATGAAAACGGTTTCTGCAAAAGAACGGTTTAACCTAGAAGAACGAAATTTGGTGAGCCAAGTGGGATTGGTGGGCTGATCATTGAAAGGAAGAATCATCAAGATTGGGAGAAAAAATGTTTGCTGAGATTTCAGGAAACTCATAGTTTTTTGGAAGCTTGGCAACCCCTTTCAATGAAAGTGATTCTCGTTAGTCTCTGCTTGGGGCTACTTCAATAGGACACAAACCATAGCGATACAACATGGAAATACATTATTGTGCCAAGTTTCAAAGCGCTTGCACAAACCGTGTTTGATTTAGAGTTCCAACTACATCTATCCATATAGGAGAAAACAGAGTGAAACCTAAACAAGAAAACGGTTACTGCAAAGGAACTGTTTAACCTAGAAGAACAAATTTGGTGTGCCAAGTGGGATTCATGTACTGATCCCTACCTGCAAGTATCATCAAGATTGGGTGAAAAAATGTTTGCTGAGATTTCAGGAAACTCGCAGTTTTTTGGAAGCTTGGCAACCCCTTTCAATGTAAGTGATTCTCGTCAGTCTCTGCTTGGGACTACTTCAATAGGAAACAAACCATCGCGATATATCTTGGAACTACATTATTGTGCCAAGTTTCATAGAGCTAGCACAAACTGTGTTTGATTTAGAGTTCCAACTACATGTATCCATATAGGAGAAAACAGAGTGAAACCTAAACATGAAAACGGTTACTGCAAAGGAACGGTTTAACCTAGAAGAACGAAATTTGGTGTGCCATGTGGGATTCATGTACTGATCACTACCTGCAAGTATCATGAAGATTGGGAGAAAAAATGTTTGCTGAAACTTCAGGAAACTCGCAGTTTTTTGGAAGCTTGGCAACCCCTTTCAATGAAAGTGATTCTCGTCAGTCTCTGCTTGGGGCTACTTCAATACTACACAAACCATAGCGATAGAATTTGGAACTACATTATTGTGCCAAGTTTCAAAGAGCTAGCACAAACCGTGTTTGATTTAGAGTTCCAACTACATGTATCCATATAGGAGAAAACAGAGTGAAACCTAAACATGAAAACGGTTTCTGCAAAAGAACGGTTTAACCTAGAAGAACGAAATTTGGTGAGCCAAGTTGGATCGGTGGGCTGATCATTGAAAGGAAGTATCATCAAGATTGGGTGAAAAAATGTTTGCTGAGATTTCAGGAAACTCATAGTTTTTTGGAAGCTTGGCAACCCCTTTCAATGAAAGTGATTCTCGTTAGTCTCTGCTTGGGGCTACTTCAATAGGACACAAACCATAGCGATAGAACTTGGAACTACATTATTGTGCCAAGTTTCAAAGAGCTTGCACAAACCGTGTTTGATTTAGAGTTCCAACTACA
>NW_027552327.1:0-25271 GCF_045843805.1 Urocitellus parryii
CGTTTTTTGAAAGCTTGGCAACCCCTTTCAATGAAAGTGATTTTCGTCAGTCTCTGCTTGGGGCTGCTTCAATAGGAGACAAACCATAGAGGTTGAACTTGGAACTACTTTCTTGTGCCAAGTTTCAAAGAGCTAACAGAAACTATGGTTGATTAAGGATTCCAACTACATGTATCCATATAGGAGCAAACATAGTGACACCTAAAAGTGAAAACAGTTTCTTCAAACGAACGGTTTAACCTAGAAGAACGAAATTCGGTGAGCCAAGTGGGATTGGTGTACTGATCATTACCTGCAAGTGTCATCAAGATTGGGTGAAAAAATGTATGCTGAGATGTCAGGAAACTCGGAGTTTTAGGGAAGCTTGGCAACCACTTTCAATGAAAGTGATTTTCGTCAGTCTCCGATTGGGGCAACTTCAATAGGAAACAATCCATAGAGACTTTACTACTTTATTGTGCCAAGTTTCAAAGAGCTAGCACAAACCGCATTTGATTTAGAGTTCCAAATGCATGTATCCATAAAGGAGAAAACAGAGTGAAACCTCAAAGTGAAAACGGTTACTGCAAACGAACGGTTTAACCTAGAAGAACGAAATTTGGTGAGCCAAGTGGGATTGGGGTACTGATCATTACCAGCAAGTATCATCAAGATTGGGTGAAAAAATGCATGCTGAGATTTTAGGAAACTCGTAGTTTTTTGGAAGCTTAGCAACCCCTTTCAATGAAAGTGATTTTCGCCAGTCTCTGCTTAGGGCTACATCAATAGGAAACAAACCATACCGATAAAACTTGGAACTACTTTATAGTGCCAAGTTTCAAAGAGCTAGCACAAACCGTGTTTGATATGGAGTTCCAGCTACATGTATCCATATAGGAGAAAACAGAGTGAAACCTAAAAATGAAAACGGTTACAGCAAACGAACGGTTAAACCTAGAAGAACAAAATTTGGTGAGCCAAGTGGGATTGGTGTAGTCATCATTAACTGCAAGTATCATCAAGATTGGGTGAAAAAATGTATGCTGAGATTTCAGGAAACTCGTAGTTTTTTGGAAGCTTGGCAACCCCTTTCAATGAAAGTGATTCTCCTCAGTCTGTGCTTGGGGCTGCTTCAACAAGACACAAACCATAGAGATAGAACTTGGAACTACATTATTGGGCCAAGATTCAAAGAGCTAGCAAAGGCCGTGTGTGATTAAGATTTCAATCTACATGTATCCATATAGGAGAAAACAGCGTGACATTTAAAAGTGAAAACGATTACTGCAAACGAACGGTTTAACCTAGAAGAACGAAATTTGCTGAGCCAAGTGCGATTGGGGTACTGATCATTACCTGCAACTGTAATCAAGATTGGGTGAAAAAAATGTTTGCTGATATTTCAGGAAACTCTTAGTTTTTTGAAAGCTTGGCAACTCCTTTCAATGAAAGTGATTTTCGTCAGTCTCTGCTTGGGGCTGCTTCAATGGGACACAAACCATAGAGTTAGTACTTGGATCTACTTTATTGTGTCAAGATTCAAGGAGCTAGCACAATCCGTGTTTGATTTAGATTTCAATCTACATGTATCCATATAGGAGAAAACAGCGTGACATTTAAAAGTGAAAACGGTTATTGCAAACGAACGGTTTAACCTAGAAGAACGAAATTTGGTGAGCCAAGTTCGATTGGTGTACTGATCATTACCTGCAAGTGTCATCAAGATTGGGTGAAAAAAATGTTTGCTGATATTTCAGGAAACTCTGAGTTTTTTGAAAGCTTGGCAACTCCTTTCAATGAAAGTGATTTTCGTCAGTCTCTGCTTGGGGCTTCTTCAATAGGACACAAACCATAGAGTTAGAACTTGGAACTACTTTATTGTGTCAAGATTCAAGGAGCTAGCACAATCCGTGTTTGATTTAGATTTCAATCTACATGTATCCTTATAGGAGAAAACAAAGTGAAACCTAAAAATGAAAACGGTTACTGCAAACGAACGGTTTAACCTAGAAGAACGAAATTTGGTGAGCCAAGTGGGATTGGTGTACTGATCATTACCAGCAAGTATCATCAAGATTGGGTGAAAAAATGTATGCTGAGATTTCAGGAAACTCGTAGTTTTTTGGAAGCTTGGCAACTCCTTTCAATGAAAGTGATTCTCCTCAGTCTGTGCTTGGGTCTGCTTCAATAAGAAACAAACCATAGAGATAGAACTTGGAACTACATTATTGGGCCAAGTTTCAAAGAGCGAGCAAAGGCCGGGTTTGATTTAGATTTCAATCTACGTGTATCCATATAGGAGAAAACAGCCTGACATCTAAAAATGAAAACGGTTACTGCAAACGAACGGTTTAACCTAGAAGAACGAAATTTGGTGAGCCAAGTTCGATTGGTGTACTGATCATTACCTGCAAGTGTCATCACGATTGGGTGAAAAAATGTATGCTGAGATGTCAGGAAACTCGGAGTTTTAGTTCGGAAGCTTGGCAACCCCTTTCAATGAAAGTGATTTTCGTCAGTCTCTGATTGGGGCTACTTCAATAGGAAACAATCCATAGAGATTTTACTACTGTATTGTGCCAAGTTTCAAAGAGCTAGCACAAACCGCATTTGATTTAGAGTTCCAACTGCCTGTATCCATATAGGAGAAAACATAGTGACACCTAAAAATGTAAACGGTTACTGCAAACGAGCGGTTTAACTTGGAAGAACGAAATTTGGTGAGCCAAGTAGATTGGTGTACTGACCATTACCTGCAAGTATCATCAAGATTGGGTGAAAACATGTTTGTTGAGATTTCAGGAAACTCGTCGTTTTTTGAAAGCTTGGCAACCCCTTTCAATGAAAGTGATTTTCGTCAGTCTCTGCTTGGGGCTGCTTCAATAGGAGACAAACCATAGAGGTTGAACTTGGAACTACTTTCTTGTGCCAAGTTTCAAAGAGCTAACAGAAACTATGGTTGATTAAGGATTCCAACTACATGTATCCATATAGGAGCAAACATAGTGACACCTAAAAGTGAAAACAGTTTCTTCAAACGAACGGTTTAACCTAGAAGAACGAAATTCGGTGAGCCAAGTGGGATTGGTGTACTGATCATTACCTGCAAGTGTCATCAAGATTGGGTGAAAAAATGTATGCTGAGATGTCAGGAAACTCGGAGTTTTAGGGAAGCTTGGCAACCACTTTCAATGAAAGTGATTTTCGTCAGTCTCCGATTGGGGCAACTTCAATAGGAAACAATCCATAGAGACTTTACTACTTTATTGTGCCAAGTTTCAAAGAGCTAGCACAAACCGCATTTGATTTAGAGTTCCAAATGCATGTATCCATAAAGGAGAAAACAGAGTGAAACCTCAAAGTGAAAACGGTTACTGCAAACGAACGGTTTAACCTAGAAGAACGAAATTTGGTGAGCCAAGTGCGATTGGGGTACTGATCATTACCAGCAAGTATCATCAAGATTGGGTGAAAAAATGCATGCTGAGATTTTAGGAAACTCGTAGTTTTTTGGAAGCTTAGCAACCCCTTTCAATGAAAGTGATTTTCGCCAGTCTCTGCTTAGGGCTACATCAATAGGAAACAAACCATACCGATAAAACTTGGAACTACTTTATAGTGCCAAGTTTCAAAGAGCTAGCACAAACCGTGTTTGATATGGAGTTCCAGCTACATGTATCCATATAGGAGAAAACAGAGTGAAACCTAAAAATGAAAACGGTTACAGCAAACGAACGGTTAAACCTAGAAGAACAAAATTTGGTGAGCCAAGTGGGATTGGTGTAGTCATCATTAACTGCAAGTATCATCAAGATTGGGTGAAAAAATGTATGCTGAGATTTCAGGAAACTCGTAGTTTTTTGGAAGCTTGGCAACCCCTTTCAATGAAAGTGATTCTCCTCAGTCTGTGCTTGGGGCTGCTTCAACAAGACACAAACCATAGAGATAGAACTTGGAACTACATTATTGGGCCAAGATTCAAAGAGCTAGCAAAGGCCGTGTGTGATTAAGATTTCAATCTACATGTATCCATATAGGAGAAAACAGCGTGACATTTAAAAGTGAAAACGATTACTGCAAACGAACGGTTTAACCTAGAAGAACGAAATTTGCTGAGCCAAGTGCGATTGGGGTACTGATCATTACCTGCAACTGTAATCAAGATTGGGTGAAAAAAATGTTTGCTGATATTTCAGGAAACTCTTAGTTTTTTGAAAGCTTGGCAACTCCTTTCAATGAAAGTGATTTTCGTCAGTCTCTGCTTGGGGCTGCTTCAATGGGACACAAACCATAGAGTTAGTACTTGGATCTACTTTATTGTGTCAAGATTCAAGGAGCTAGCACAATCCGTGTTTGATTTAGATTTCAATCTACATGTATCCATATAGGAGAAAACAGCGTGACATTTAAAAGTGAAAACGGTTATTGCAAACGAACGGTTTAACCTAGAAGAACGAAATTTGGTGAGCCAAGTTCGATTGGTGTACTGATCATTACCTGCAAGTGTCATCAAGATTGGGTGAAAAAAATGTTTGCTGATATTTCAGGAAACTCTGAGTTTTTTGAAAGCTTGGCAACTCCTTTCAATGAAAGTGATTTTCGTCAGTCTCTGCTTGGGGCTTCTTCAATAGGACACAAACCATAGAGTTAGAACTTGGAACTACTTTATTGTGTCAAGATTCAAGGAGCTAGCACAATCCGTGTTTGATTTAGATTTCAATCTACATGTATCCTTATAGGAGAAAACAAAGTGAAACCTAAAAATGAAAACGGTTACTGCAAACGAACGGTTTAACCTAGAAGAACGAAATTTGGTGAGCCAAGTGGGATTGGTGTACTGATCATTACCAGCAAGTATCATCAAGATTGGGTGAAAAAATGTATGCTGAGATTTCAGGAAACTCGTAGTTTTTTGGAAGCTTGGCAACCCCTTTCAATGAAAGTGATTCTCCTCAGTCTGTGCTTGGGTCTGCTTCAATAAGAAACAAACCATAGAGATAGAACTTGGAACTACATTATTGGGCCAAGTTTCAAAGAGCTAGCAAAGGCCGGGTTTGATTTAGATTTCAATCTACGTGTATCCATATAGGAGAAAACAGCCTGACATCTAAAAATGAAAACGGTTACTGCAAACGAACGGTTTAACCTAGAAGAACGAAATTTGCTGAGCCAAGTGCGATTGGGGTACTGATCATTACCTGCAACTGTAATCAAGATTGGGTGAAAAAAATGTTTGCTGATATTTCAGGAAACTCTTAGTTTTTTGAAAGCTTGGCAACTCCTTTCAATGAAAGTGATTTTCGTCAGTCTCTGCTTGGGGCTGCTTCAATGGGACACAAACCATAGAGTTAGTACTTGGATCTACTTTATTGTGTCAAGATTCAAGGAGCTAGCACAATCCGTGTTTGATTTAGATTTCAATCTACATGTATCCTTATAGGAGAAAACAAAGTGAAACCTAAAAATGAAAACGGTTACTGCAAACGAACGGTTTAACCTAGAAGAACGAAATTTGGTGAGCCAAGTGGGATTGGTGTACTGATCATTACCAGCAAGTATCATCAAGATTGGGTGAAAAAATGTATGCTGAGATTTCAGGAAACTCGTAGTTTTTTGGAAGCTTGGCAACTCCTTTCAATGAAAGTGATTCTCCTCAGTCTGTGCTTGGGTCTGCTTCAATAAGAAACAAACCATAGAGATAGAACTTGGAACTACATTATTGGGCCAAGTTTCAAAGAGCGAGCAAAGGCCGGGTTTGATTTAGATTTCAATCTACGTGTATCCATATAGGAGAAAACAGCCTGACATCTAAAAATGAAAACGGTTACTGCAAACGAACGGTTTAACCTAGAAGAACGAAATTTGGTGAGCCAAGTTCGATTGGTGTACTGATCATTACCTGCAAGTGTCATCACGATTGGGTGAAAAAATGTATGCTGAGATGTCAGGAAACTCGGAGTTTTAGTTCGGAAGCTTGGCAACCCCTTTCAATGAAAGTGATTTTCGTCAGTCTCTGATTGGGGCTACTTCAATAGGAAACAATCCATAGAGATTTTACTACTGTATTGTGCCAAGTTTCAAAGAGCTAGCACAAACCGCATTTGATTTAGAGTTCCAACTGCCTGTATCCATATAGGAGAAAACATAGTGACACCTAAAAATGTAAACGGTTACTGCAAACGAGCGGTTTAACTTGGAAGAACGAAATTTGGTGAGCCAAGTAGATTGGTGTACTGACCATTACCTGCAAGTATCATCAAGATTGGGTGAAAACATGTTTGTTGAGATTTCAGGAAACTCGTCGTTTTTTGAAAGCTTGGCAACCCCTTTCAATGAAAGTGATTTTCGTCAGTCTCTGCTTGGGGCTGCTTCAATAGGAGACAAACCATAGAGGTTGAACTTGGAACTACTTTCTTGTGCCAAGTTTCAAAGAGCTAACAGAAACTATGGTTGATTAAGGATTCCAACTACATGTATCCATATAGGAGCAAACATAGTGACACCTAAAAGTGAAAACAGTTTCTTCAAACGAACGGTTTAACCTAGAAGAACGAAATTCGGTGAGCCAAGTGGGATTGGTGTACTGATCATTACCTGCAAGTGTCATCAAGATTGGGTGAAAAAATGTATGCTGAGATGTCAGGAAACTCGGAGTTTTAGGGAAGCTTGGCAACCACTTTCAATGAAAGTGATTTTCGTCAGTCTCCGATTGGGGCAACTTCAATAGGAAACAATCCATAGAGACTTTACTACTTTATTGTGCCAAGTTTCAAAGAGCTAGCACAAACCGCATTTGATTTAGAGTTCCAAATGCATGTATCCATAAAGGAGAAAACAGAGTGAAACCTCAAAGTGAAAACGGTTACTGCAAACGAACGGTTTAACCTAGAAGAACGAAATTTGGTGAGCCAAGTGGGATTGGGGTACTGATCATTACCAGCAAGTATCATCAAGATTGGGTGAAAAAATGCATGCTGAGATTTTAGGAAACTCGTAGTTTTTTGGAAGCTTAGCAACCCCTTTCAATGAAAGTGATTTTCGCCAGTCTCTGCTTAGGGCTACATCAATAGGAAACAAACCATACCGATAAAACTTGGAACTACTTTATAGTGCCAAGTTTCAAAGAGCTAGCACAAACCGTGTTTGATATGGAGTTCCAGCTACATGTATCCATATAGGAGAAAACAGAGTGAAACCTAAAAATGAAAACGGTTACAGCAAACGAACGGTTAAACCTAGAAGAACAAAATTTGGTGAGCCAAGTGGGATTGGTGTAGTCATCATTAACTGCAAGTATCATCAAGATTGGGTGAAAAAATGTATGCTGAGATTTCAGGAAACTCGTAGTTTTTTGGAAGCTTGGCAACCCCTTTCAATGAAAGTGATTCTCCTCAGTCTGTGCTTGGGGCTGCTTCAACAAGACACAAACCATAGAGATAGAACTTGGAACTACATTATTGGGCCAAGATTCAAAGAGCTAGCAAAGGCCGTGTGTGATTAAGATTTCAATCTACATGTATCCATATAGGAGAAAACAGCGTGACATTTAAAAGTGAAAACGATTACTGCAAACGAACGGTTTAACCTAGAAGAACGAAATTTGCTGAGCCAAGTGCGATTGGGGTACTGATCATTACCTGCAACTGTAATCAAGATTGGGTGAAAAAAATGTTTGCTGATATTTCAGGAAACTCTTAGTTTTTTGAAAGCTTGGCAACTCCTTTCAATGAAAGTGATTTTCGTCAGTCTCTGCTTGGGGCTGCTTCAATGGGACACAAACCATAGAGTTAGTACTTGGATCTACTTTATTGTGTCAAGATTCAAGGAGCTAGCACAATCCGTGTTTGATTTAGATTTCAATCTACATGTATCCATATAGGAGAAAACAGCGTGACATTTAAAAGTGAAAACGGTTATTGCAAACGAACGGTTTAACCTAGAAGAACGAAATTTGGTGAGCCAAGTTCGATTGGTGTACTGATCATTACCTGCAAGTGTCATCAAGATTGGGTGAAAAAAATGTTTGCTGATATTTCAGGAAACTCTGAGTTTTTTGAAAGCTTGGCAACTCCTTTCAATGAAAGTGATTTTCGTCAGTCTCTGCTTGGGGCTTCTTCAATAGGACACAAACCATAGAGTTAGAACTTGGAACTACTTTATTGTGTCAAGATTCAAGGAGCTAGCACAATCCGTGTTTGATTTAGATTTCAATCTACATGTATCCTTATAGGAGAAAACAAAGTGAAACCTAAAAATGAAAACGGTTACTGCAAACGAACGGTTTAACCTAGAAGAACGAAATTTGGTGAGCCAAGTGGGATTGGTGTACTGATCATTACCAGCAAGTATCATCAAGATTGGGTGAAAAAATGTATGCTGAGATTTCAGGAAACTCGTAGTTTTTTGGAAGCTTGGCAACTCCTTTCAATGAAAGTGATTCTCCTCAGTCTGTGCTTGGGTCTGCTTCAATAAGAAACAAACCATAGAGATAGAACTTGGAACTACATTATTGGGCCAAGTTTCAAAGAGCGAGCAAAGGCCGGGTTTGATTTAGATTTCAATCTACGTGTATCCATATAGGAGAAAACAGCCTGACATCTAAAAATGAAAACGGTTACTGCAAACGAACGGTTTAACCTAGAAGAACGAAATTTGGTGAGCCAAGTTCGATTGGTGTACTGATCATTACCTGCAAGTGTCATCACGATTGGGTGAAAAAATGTATGCTGAGATGTCAGGAAACTCGGAGTTTTAGTTCGGAAGCTTGGCAACCCCTTTCAATGAAAGTGATTTTCGTCAGTCTCTGATTGGGGCTACTTCAATAGGAAACAATCCATAGAGATTTTACTACTGTATTGTGCCAAGTTTCAAAGAGCTAGCACAAACCGCATTTGATTTAGAGTTCCAACTGCCTGTATCCATATAGGAGAAAACATAGTGACACCTAAAAATGTAAACGGTTACTGCAAACGAGCGGTTTAACTTGGAAGAACGAAATTTGGTGAGCCAAGTAGATTGGTGTACTGACCATTACCTGCAAGTATCATCAAGATTGGGTGAAAACATGTTTGTTGAGATTTCAGGAAACTCGTCGTTTTTTGAAAGCTTGGCAACCCCTTTCAATGAAAGTGATTTTCGTCAGTCTCTGCTTGGGGCTGCTTCAATAGGAGACAAACCATAGAGGTTGAACTTGGAACTACTTTCTTGTGCCAAGTTTCAAAGAGCTAACAGAAACTATGGTTGATTAAGGATTCCAACTACATGTATCCATATAGGAGCAAACATAGTGACACCTAAAAGTGAAAACAGTTTCTTCAAACGAACGGTTTAACCTAGAAGAACGAAATTCGGTGAGCCAAGTGGGATTGGTGTACTGATCATTACCTGCAAGTGTCATCAAGATTGGGTGAAAAAATGTATGCTGAGATGTCAGGAAACTCGGAGTTTTAGGGAAGCTTGGCAACCACTTTCAATGAAAGTGATTTTCGTCAGTCTCCGATTGGGGCAACTTCAATAGGAAACAATCCATAGAGACTTTACTACTTTATTGTGCCAAGTTTCAAAGAGCTAGCACAAACCGCATTTGATTTAGAGTTCCAAATGCATGTATCCATAAAGGAGAAAACAGAGTGAAACCTCAAAGTGAAAACGGTTACTGCAAACGAACGGTTTAACCTAGAAGAACGAAATTTGGTGAGCCAAGTGCGATTGGGGTACTGATCATTACCAGCAAGTATCATCAAGATTGGGTGAAAAAATGCATGCTGAGATTTTAGGAAACTCGTAGTTTTTTGGAAGCTTAGCAACCCCTTTCAATGAAAGTGATTTTCGCCAGTCTCTGCTTAGGGCTACATCAATAGGAAACAAACCATACCGATAAAACTTGGAACTACTTTATAGTGCCAAGTTTCAAAGAGCTAGCACAAACCGTGTTTGATATGGAGTTCCAGCTACATGTATCCATATAGGAGAAAACAGAGTGAAACCTAAAAATGAAAACGGTTACAGCAAACGAACGGTTAAACCTAGAAGAACAAAATTTGGTGAGCCAAGTGGGATTGGTGTAGTCATCATTAACTGCAAGTATCATCAAGATTGGGTGAAAAAATGTATGCTGAGATTTCAGGAAACTCGTAGTTTTTTGGAAGCTTGGCAACCCCTTTCAATGAAAGTGATTCTCCTCAGTCTGTGCTTGGGGCTGCTTCAACAAGACACAAACCATAGAGATAGAACTTGGAACTACATTATTGGGCCAAGATTCAAAGAGCTAGCAAAGGCCGTGTGTGATTAAGATTTCAATCTACATGTATCCATATAGGAGAAAACAGCGTGACATTTAAAAGTGAAAACGATTACTGCAAACGAACGGTTTAACCTAGAAGAACGAAATTTGCTGAGCCAAGTGCGATTGGGGTACTGATCATTACCTGCAACTGTAATCAAGATTGGGTGAAAAAAATGTTTGCTGATATTTCAGGAAACTCTTAGTTTTTTGAAAGCTTGGCAACTCCTTTCAATGAAAGTGATTTTCGTCAGTCTCTGCTTGGGGCTGCTTCAATGGGACACAAACCATAGAGTTAGTACTTGGATCTACTTTATTGTGTCAAGATTCAAGGAGCTAGCACAATCCGTGTTTGATTTAGATTTCAATCTACATGTATCCATATAGGAGAAAACAGCGTGACATTTAAAAGTGAAAACGGTTATTGCAAACGAACGGTTTAACCTAGAAGAACGAAATTTGGTGAGCCAAGTTCGATTGGTGTACTGATCATTACCTGCAAGTGTCATCAAGATTGGGTGAAAAAAATGTTTGCTGATATTTCAGGAAACTCTGAGTTTTTTGAAAGCTTGGCAACTCCTTTCAATGAAAGTGATTTTCGTCAGTCTCTGCTTGGGGCTTCTTCAATAGGACACAAACCATAGAGTTAGAACTTGGAACTACTTTATTGTGTCAAGATTCAAGGAGCTAGCACAATCCGTGTTTGATTTAGATTTCAATCTACATGTATCCTTATAGGAGAAAACAAAGTGAAACCTAAAAATGAAAACGGTTACTGCAAACGAACGGTTTAACCTAGAAGAACGAAATTTGGTGAGCCAAGTGGGATTGGTGTACTGATCATTACCAGCAAGTATCATCAAGATTGGGTGAAAAAATGTATGCTGAGATTTCAGGAAACTCGTAGTTTTTTGGAAGCTTGGCAACCCCTTTCAATGAAAGTGATTCTCCTCAGTCTGTGCTTGGGTCTGCTTCAATAAGAAACAAACTATAGAGATAGAACTTGGAACTACATTATTGGGCCAAGTTTCAAAGAGCTAGCAAAGGCCGGGTTTGATTTAGATTTCAATCTACGTGTATCCATATAGGAGAAAACAGCCTGACATCTAAAAATGAAAACGGTTACTGCAAACGAACGGTTTAACCTAGAAGAACGAAATTTGGTGAGCCAAGTTCGATTGGTGTACTGATCATTACCTGCAAGTGTCATCACGATTGGGTGAAAAAATGTATGCTGAGATGTCAGGAAACTCGGAGTTTTAGTTCGGAAGCTTGGCAACCCCTTTCAATGAAAGTGATTTTCGTCAGTCTCTGATTGGGGCTACTTCAATAGGAAACAATCCATAGAGATTTTACTACTGTATTGTGCCAAGTTTCAAAGAGCTAGCACAAACCGCATTTGATTTAGAGTTCCAACTGCCTGTATCCATATAGGAGAAAACATAGTGACACCTAAAAATGTAAACGGTTACTGCAAACGAGCGGTTTAACTTGGAAGAACGAAATTTGGTGAGCCAAGTAGATTGGTGTACTGACCATTACCTGCAAGTATCATCAAGATTGGGTGAAAACATGTTTGTTGAGATTTCAGGAAACTCGTCGTTTTTTGAAAGCTTGGCAACCCCTTTCAATGAAAGTGATTTTCGTCAGTCTCTGCTTGGGGCTGCTTCAATAGGAGACAAACCATAGAGGTTGAACTTGGAACTACTTTCTTGTGCCAAGTTTCAAAGAGCTAACAGAAACTATGGTTGATTAAGGATTCCAACTACATGTATCCATATAGGAGCAAACATAGTGACACCTAAAAGTGAAAACAGTTTCTTCAAACGAACGGTTTAACCTAGAAGAACGAAATTCGGTGAGCCAAGTGGGATTGGTGTACTGATCATTACCTGCAAGTGTCATCAAGATTGGGTGAAAAAATGTATGCTGAGATGTCAGGAAACTCGGAGTTTTAGGGAAGCTTGGCAACCACTTTCAATGAAAGTGATTTTCGTCAGTCTCCGATTGGGGCAACTTCAATAGGAAACAATCCATAGAGACTTTACTACTTTATTGTGCCAAGTTTCAAAGAGCTAGCACAAACCGCATTTGATTTAGAGTTCCAAATGCATGTATCCATAAAGGAGAAAACAGAGTGAAACCTCAAAGTGAAAACGGTTACTGCAAACGAACGGTTTAACCTAGAAGAACGAAATTTGGTGAGCCAAGTGCGATTGGGGTACTGATCATTACCAGCAAGTATCATCAAGATTGGGTGAAAAAATGCATGCTGAGATTTTAGGAAACTCGTAGTTTTTTGGAAGCTTAGCAACCCCTTTCAATGAAAGTGATTTTCGCCAGTCTCTGCTTAGGGCTACATCAATAGGAAACAAACCATACCGATAAAACTTGGAACTACTTTATAGTGCCAAGTTTCAAAGAGCTAGCACAAACCGTGTTTGATATGGAGTTCCAGCTACATGTATCCATATAGGAGAAAACAGAGTGAAACCTAAAAATGAAAACGGTTACAGCAAACGAACGGTTAAACCTAGAAGAACAAAATTTGGTGAGCCAAGTGGGATTGGTGTAGTCATCATTAACTGCAAGTATCATCAAGATTGGGTGAAAAAATGTATGCTGAGATTTCAGGAAACTCGTAGTTTTTTGGAAGCTTGGCAACCCCTTTCAATGAAAGTGATTCTCCTCAGTCTGTGCTTGGGGCTGCTTCAACAAGACACAAACCATAGAGATAGAACTTGGAACTACATTATTGGGCCAAGATTCAAAGAGCTAGCAAAGGCCGTGTGTGATTAAGATTTCAATCTACATGTATCCATATAGGAGAAAACAGCGTGACATTTAAAAGTGAAAACGATTACTGCAAACGAACGGTTTAACCTAGAAGAACGAAATTTGCTGAGCCAAGTGCGATTGGGGTACTGATCATTACCTGCAACTGTAATCAAGATTGGGTGAAAAAAATGTTTGCTGATATTTCAGGAAACTCTTAGTTTTTGAAAGCTTGGCAACTCCTTTCAATGAAAGTGATTTTCGTCAGTCTCTGCTTGGGGCTGCTTCAATGGGACACAAACCATAGAGTTAGTACTTGGATCTACTTTATTGTGTCAAGATTCAAGGAGCTAGCACAATCCGTGTTTGATTTAGATTTCAATCTACATGTATCCATATAGGAGAAAACAGCGTGACATTTAAAAGTGAAAACGGTTATTGCAAACGAACGGTTTAACCTAGAAGAACGAAATTTGGTGAGCCAAGTTCGATTGGTGTACTGATCATTACCTGCAAGTGTCATCAAGATTGGGTGAAAAAAATGTTTGCTGATATTTCAGGAAACTCTGAGTTTTTTGAAAGCTTGGCAACTCCTTTCAATGAAAGTGATTTTCGTCAGTCTCTGCTTGGGGCTTCTTCAATAGGACACAAACCATAGAGTTAGAACTTGGAACTACTTTATTGTGTCAAGATTCAAGGAGCTAGCACAATCCGTGTTTGATTTAGATTTCAATCTACATGTATCCTTATAGGAGAAAACAAAGTGAAACCTAAAAATGAAAACGGTTACTGCAAACGAACGGTTTAACCTAGAAGAACGAAATTTGGTGAGCCAAGTGGGATTGGTGTACTGATCATTACCAGCAAGTATCATCAAGATTGGGTGAAAAAATGTATGCTGAGATTTCAGGAAACTCGTAGTTTTTTGGAAGCTTGGCAACCCCTTTCAATGAAAGTGATTCTCCTCAGTCTGTGCTTGGGTCTGCTTCAATAAGAAACAAACCATAGAGATAGAACTTGGAACTACATTATTGGGCCAAGTTTCAAAGAGCTAGCAAAGGCCGGGTTTGATTTAGATTTCAATCTACGTGTATCCATATAGGAGAAAACAGCCTGACATCTAAAAATGAAAACGGTTACTGCAAACGAACGGTTTAACCTAGAAGAACGAAATTTGCTGAGCCAAGTGCGATTGGGGTACTGATCATTACCTGCAACTGTAATCAAGATTGGGTGAAAAAAATGTTTGCTGATATTTCAGGAAACTCTTAGTTTTTTGAAAGCTTGGCAACTCCTTTCAATGAAAGTGATTTTCGTCAGTCTCTGCTTGGGGCTGCTTCAATGGGACACAAACCATAGAGTTAGTACTTGGATCTACTTTATTGTGTCAAGATTCAAGGAGCTAGCACAATCCGTGTTTGATTTAGATTTCAATCTACATGTATCCTTATAGGAGAAAACAAAGTGAAACCTAAAAATGAAAACGGTTACTGCAAACGAACGGTTTAACCTAGAAGAACGAAATTTGGTGAGCCAAGTGGGATTGGTGTACTGATCATTACCAGCAAGTATCATCAAGATTGGGTGAAAAAATGTATGCTGAGATTTCAGGAAACTCGTAGTTTTTTGGAAGCTTGGCAACTCCTTTCAATGAAAGTGATTCTCCTCAGTCTGTGCTTGGGTCTGCTTCAATAAGAAACAAACCATAGAGATAGAACTTGGAACTACATTATTGGGCCAAGTTTCAAAGAGCGAGCAAAGGCCGGGTTTGATTTAGATTTCAATCTACGTGTATCCATATAGGAGAAAACAGCCTGACATCTAAAAATGAAAACGGTTACTGCAAACGAACGGTTTAACCTAGAAGAACGAAATTTGGTGAGCCAAGTTCGATTGGTGTACTGATCATTACCTGCAAGTGTCATCACGATTGGGTGAAAAAATGTATGCTGAGATGTCAGGAAACTCGGAGTTTTAGTTCGGAAGCTTGGCAACCCCTTTCAATGAAAGTGATTTTCGTCAGTCTCTGATTGGGGCTACTTCAATAGGAAACAATCCATAGAGATTTTACTACTGTATTGTGCCAAGTTTCAAAGAGCTAGCACAAACCGCATTTGATTTAGAGTTCCAACTGCCTGTATCCATATAGGAGAAAACATAGTGACACCTAAAAATGTAAACGGTTACTGCAAACGAGCGGTTTAACTTGGAAGAACGAAATTTGGTGAGCCAAGTAGATTGGTGTACTGACCATTACCTGCAAGTATCATCAAGATTGGGTGAAAACATGTTTGTTGAGATTTCAGGAAACTCGTCGTTTTTTGAAAGCTTGGCAACCCCTTTCAATGAAAGTGATTTTCGTCAGTCTCTGCTTGGGGCTGCTTCAATAGGAGACAAACCATAGAGGTTGAACTTGGAACTACTTTCTTGTGCCAAGTTTCAAAGAGCTAACAGAAACTATGGTTGATTAAGGATTCCAACTACATGTATCCATATAGGAGCAAACATAGTGACACCTAAAAGTGAAAACAGTTTCTTCAAACGAACGGTTTAACCTAGAAGAACGAAATTCGGTGAGCCAAGTGGGATTGGTGTACTGATCATTACCTGCAAGTGTCATCAAGATTGGGTGAAAAAATGTATGCTGAGATGTCAGGAAACTCGGAGTTTTAGGGAAGCTTGGCAACCACTTTCAATGAAAGTGATTTTCGTCAGTCTCCGATTGGGGCAACTTCAATAGGAAACAATCCATAGAGACTTTACTACTTTATTGTGCCAAGTTTCAAAGAGCTAGCACAAACCGCATTTGATTTAGAGTTCCAAATGCATGTATCCATAAAGGAGAAAACAGAGTGAAACCTCAAAGTGAAAACGGTTACTGCAAACGAACGGTTTAACCTAGAAGAACGAAATTTGGTGAGCCAAGTGGGATTGGGGTACTGATCATTACCAGCAAGTATCATCAAGATTGGGTGAAAAAATGCATGCTGAGATTTTAGGAAACTCGTAGTTTTTTGGAAGCTTAGCAACCCCTTTCAATGAAAGTGATTTTCGCCAGTCTCTGCTTAGGGCTACATCAATAGGAAACAAACCATACCGATAAAACTTGGAACTACTTTATAGTGCCAAGTTTCAAAGAGCTAGCACAAACCGTGTTTGATATGGAGTTCCAGCTACATGTATCCATATAGGAGAAAACAGAGTGAAACCTAAAAATGAAAACGGTTACAGCAAACGAACGGTTAAACCTAGAAGAACAAAATTTGGTGAGCCAAGTGGGATTGGTGTAGTCATCATTAACTGCAAGTATCATCAAGATTGGGTGAAAAAATGTATGCTGAGATTTCAGGAAACTCGTAGTTTTTTGGAAGCTTGGCAACCCCTTTCAATGAAAGTGATTCTCCTCAGTCTGTGCTTGGGGCTGCTTCAACAAGACACAAACCATAGAGATAGAACTTGGAACTACATTATTGGGCCAAGATTCAAAGAGCTAGCAAAGGCCGTGTGTGATTAAGATTTCAATCTACATGTATCCATATAGGAGAAAACAGCGTGACATTTAAAAGTGAAAACGATTACTGCAAACGAACGGTTTAACCTAGAAGAACGAAATTTGCTGAGCCAAGTGCGATTGGGGTACTGATCATTACCTGCAACTGTAATCAAGATTGGGTGAAAAAAATGTTTGCTGATATTTCAGGAAACTCTTAGTTTTTTGAAAGCTTGGCAACTCCTTTCAATGAAAGTGATTTTCGTCAGTCTCTGCTTGGGGCTGCTTCAATGGGACACAAACCATAGAGTTAGTACTTGGATCTACTTTATTGTGTCAAGATTCAAGGAGCTAGCACAATCCGTGTTTGATTTAGATTTCAATCTACATGTATCCATATAGGAGAAAACAGCGTGACATTTAAAAGTGAAAACGGTTATTGCAAACGAACGGTTTAACCTAGAAGAACGAAATTTGGTGAGCCAAGTTCGATTGGTGTACTGATCATTACCTGCAAGTGTCATCAAGATTGGGTGAAAAAAATGTTTGCTGATATTTCAGGAAACTCTGAGTTTTTTGAAAGCTTGGCAACTCCTTTCAATGAAAGTGATTTTCGTCAGTCTCTGCTTGGGGCTTCTTCAATAGGACACAAACCATAGAGTTAGAACTTGGAACTACTTTATTGTGTCAAGATTCAAGGAGCTAGCACAATCCGTGTTTGATTTAGATTTCAATCTACATGTATCCTTATAGGAGAAAACAAAGTGAAACCTAAAAATGAAAACGGTTACTGCAAACGAACGGTTTAACCTAGAAGAACGAAATTTGGTGAGCCAAGTGGGATTGGTGTACTGATCATTACCAGCAAGTATCATCAAGATTGGGTGAAAAAATGTATGCTGAGATTTCAGGAAACTCGTAGTTTTTTGGAAGCTTGGCAACTCCTTTCAATGAAAGTGATTCTCCTCAGTCTGTGCTTGGGTCTGCTTCAATAAGAAACAAACCATAGAGATAGAACTTGGAACTACATTATTGGGCCAAGTTTCAAAGAGCGAGCAAAGGCCGGGTTTGATTTAGATTTCAATCTACGTGTATCCATATAGGAGAAAACAGCCTGACATCTAAAATGAAAACGGTTACTGCAAACGAACGGTTTAACCTAGAAGAACGAAATTTGGTGAGCCAAGTTCGATTGGTGTACTGATCATTACCTGCAAGTGTCATCACGATTGGGTGAAAAAATGTATGCTGAGATGTCAGGAAACTCGGAGTTTTAGTTCGGAAGCTTGGCAACCCCTTTCAATGAAAGTGATTTTCGTCAGTCTCTGATTGGGGCTACTTCAATAGGAAACAATCCATAGAGATTTTACTACTGTATTGTGCCAAGTTTCAAAGAGCTAGCACAAACCGCATTTGATTTAGAGTTCCAACTGCCTGTATCCATATAGGAGAAAACATAGTGACACCTAAAAATGTAAACGGTTACTGCAAACGAGCGGTTTAACTTGGAAGAACGAAATTTGGTGAGCCAAGTAGATTGGTGTACTGACCATTACCTGCAAGTATCATCAAGATTGGGTGAAAACATGTTTGTTGAGATTTCAGGAAACTCGTCGTTTTTTGAAAGCTTGGCAACCCCTTTCAATGAAAGTGATTTTCGTCAGTCTCTGCTTGGGGCTGCTTCAATAGGAGACAAACCATAGAGGTTGAACTTGGAACTACTTTCTTGTGCCAAGTTTCAAAGAGCTAACAGAAACTATGGTTGATTAAGGATTCCAACTACATGTATCCATATAGGAGCAAACATAGTGACACCTAAAAGTGAAAACAGTTTCTTCAAACGAACGGTTTAACCTAGAAGAACGAAATTCGGTGAGCCAAGTGGGATTGGTGTACTGATCATTACCTGCAAGTGTCATCAAGATTGGGTGAAAAAATGTATGCTGAGATGTCAGGAAACTCGGAGTTTTAGGGAAGCTTGGCAACCACTTTCAATGAAAGTGATTTTCGTCAGTCTCCGATTGGGGCAACTTCAATAGGAAACAATCCATAGAGACTTTACTACTTTATTGTGCCAAGTTTCAAAGAGCTAGCACAAACCGCATTTGATTTAGAGTTCCAAATGCATGTATCCATAAAGGAGAAAACAGAGTGAAACCTCAAAGTGAAAACGGTTACTGCAAACGAACGGTTTAACCTAGAAGAACGAAATTTGGTGAGCCAAGTGCGATTGGGGTACTGATCATTACCAGCAAGTATCATCAAGATTGGGTGAAAAAATGCATGCTGAGATTTTAGGAAACTCGTAGTTTTTTGGAAGCTTAGCAACCCCTTTCAATGAAAGTGATTTTCGCCAGTCTCTGCTTAGGGCTACATCAATAGGAAACAAACCATACCGATAAAACTTGGAACTACTTTATAGTGCCAAGTTTCAAAGAGCTAGCACAAACCGTGTTTGATATGGAGTTCCAGCTACATGTATCCATATAGGAGAAAACAGAGTGAAACCTAAAAATGAAAACGGTTACAGCAAACGAACGGTTAAACCTAGAAGAACAAAATTTGGTGAGCCAAGTGGGATTGGTGTAGTCATCATTAACTGCAAGTATCATCAAGATTGGGTGAAAAAATGTATGCTGAGATTTCAGGAAACTCGTAGTTTTTTGGAAGCTTGGCAACCCCTTTCAATGAAAGTGATTCTCCTCAGTCTGTGCTTGGGGCTGCTTCAACAAGACACAAACCATAGAGATAGAACTTGGAACTACATTATTGGGCCAAGATTCAAAGAGCTAGCAAAGGCCGTGTGTGATTAAGATTTCAATCTACATGTATCCATATAGGAGAAAACAGCGTGACATTTAAAAGTGAAAACGATTACTGCAAACGAACGGTTTAACCTAGAAGAACGAAATTTGCTGAGCCAAGTGCGATTGGGGTACTGATCATTACCTGCAACTGTAATCAAGATTGGGTGAAAAAAATGTTTGCTGATATTTCAGGAAACTCTTAGTTTTTTGAAAGCTTGGCAACTCCTTTCAATGAAAGTGATTTTCGTCAGTCTCTGCTTGGGGCTGCTTCAATGGGACACAAACCATAGAGTTAGTACTTGGATCTACTTTATTGTGTCAAGATTCAAGGAGCTAGCACAATCCGTGTTTGATTTAGATTTCAATCTACATGTATCCATATAGGAGAAAACAGCGTGACATTTAAAAGTGAAAACGGTTATTGCAAACGAACGGTTTAACCTAGAAGAACGAAATTTGGTGAGCCAAGTTCGATTGGTGTACTGATCATTACCTGCAAGTGTCATCAAGATTGGGTGAAAAAAATGTTTGCTGATATTTCAGGAAACTCTGAGTTTTTTGAAAGCTTGGCAACTCCTTTCAATGAAAGTGATTTTCGTCAGTCTCTGCTTGGGGCTTCTTCAATAGGACACAAACCATAGAGTTAGAACTTGGAACTACTTTATTGTGTCAAGATTCAAGGAGCTAGCACAATCCGTGTTTGATTTAGATTTCAATCTACATGTATCCTTATAGGAGAAAACAAAGTGAAACCTAAAAATGAAAACGGTTACTGCAAACGAACGGTTTAACCTAGAAGAACGAAATTTGGTGAGCCAAGTGGGATTGGTGTACTGATCATTACCAGCAAGTATCATCAAGATTGGGTGAAAAAATGTATGCTGAGATTTCAGGAAACTCGTAGTTTTTTGGAAGCTTGGCAACCCCTTTCAATGAAAGTGATTCTCCTCAGTCTGTGCTTGGGTCTGCTTCAATAAGAAACAAACTATAGAGATAGAACTTGGAACTACATTATTGGGCCAAGTTTCAAAGAGCTAGCAAAGGCCGGGTTTGATTTAGATTTCAATCTACGTGTATCCATATAGGAGAAAACAGCCTGACATCTAAAAATGAAAACGGTTACTGCAAACGAACGGTTTAACCTAGAAGAACGAAATTTGGTGAGCCAAGTTCGATTGGTGTACTGATCATTACCTGCAAGTGTCATCACGATTGGGTGAAAAAATGTATGCTGAGATGTCAGGAAACTCGGAGTTTTAGTTCGGAAGCTTGGCAACCCCTTTCAATGAAAGTGATTTTCGTCAGTCTCTGATTGGGGCTACTTCAATAGGAAACAATCCATAGAGATTTTACTACTGTATTGTGCCAAGTTTCAAAGAGCTAGCACAAACCGCATTTGATTTAGAGTTCCAACTGCCTGTATCCATATAGGAGAAAACATAGTGACACCTAAAAATGTAAACGGTTACTGCAAACGAGCGGTTTAACTTGGAAGAACGAAATTTGGTGAGCCAAGTAGATTGGTGTACTGACCATTACCTGCAAGTATCATCAAGATTGGGTGAAAACATGTTTGTTGAGATTTCAGGAAACTCGTCGTTTTTTGAAAGCTTGGCAACCCCTTTCAATGAAAGTGATTTTCGTCAGTCTCTGCTTGGGGCTGCTTCAATAGGAGACAAACCATAGAGGTTGAACTTGGAACTACTTTCTTGTGCCAAGTTTCAAAGAGCTAACAGAAACTATGGTTGATTAAGGATTCCAACTACATGTATCCATATAGGAGCAAACATAGTGACACCTAAAAGTGAAAACAGTTTCTTCAAACGAACGGTTTAACCTAGAAGAACGAAATTCGGTGAGCCAAGTGGGATTGGTGTACTGATCATTACCTGCAAGTGTCATCAAGATTGGGTGAAAAAATGTATGCTGAGATGTCAGGAAACTCGGAGTTTTAGGGAAGCTTGGCAACCACTTTCAATGAAAGTGATTTTCGTCAGTCTCCGATTGGGGCAACTTCAATAGGAAACAATCCATAGAGACTTTACTACTTTATTGTGCCAAGTTTCAAAGAGCTAGCACAAACCGCATTTGATTTAGAGTTCCAAATGCATGTATCCATAAAGGAGAAAACAGAGTGAAACCTCAAAGTGAAAACGGTTACTGCAAACGAACGGTTTAACCTAGAAGAACGAAATTTGGTGAGCCAAGTGCGATTGGGGTACTGATCATTACCAGCAAGTATCATCAAGATTGGGTGAAAAAATGCATGCTGAGATTTTAGGAAACTCGTAGTTTTTTGGAAGCTTAGCAACCCCTTTCAATGAAAGTGATTTTCGCCAGTCTCTGCTTAGGGCTACATCAATAGGAAACAAACCATACCGATAAAACTTGGAACTACTTTATAGTGCCAAGTTTCAAAGAGCTAGCACAAACCGTGTTTGATATGGAGTTCCAGCTACATGTATCCATATAGGAGAAAACAGAGTGAAACCTAAAAATGAAAACGGTTACAGCAAACGAACGGTTAAACCTAGAAGAACAAAATTTGGTGAGCCAAGTGGGATTGGTGTAGTCATCATTAACTGCAAGTATCATCAAGATTGGGTGAAAAAATGTATGCTGAGATTTCAGGAAACTCGTAGTTTTTTGGAAGCTTGGCAACCCCTTTCAATGAAAGTGATTCTCCTCAGTCTGTGCTTGGGGCTGCTTCAACAAGACACAAACCATAGAGATAGAACTTGGAACTACATTATTGGGCCAAGATTCAAAGAGCTAGCAAAGGCCGTGTGTGATTAAGATTTCAATCTACATGTATCCATATAGGAGAAAACAGCGTGACATTTAAAAGTGAAAACGATTACTGCAAACGAACGGTTTAACCTAGAAGAACGAAATTTGCTGAGCCAAGTGCGATTGGGGTACTGATCATTACCTGCAACTGTAATCAAGATTGGGTGAAAAAAATGTTTGCTGATATTTCAGGAAACTCTTAGTTTTTTGAAAGCTTGGCAACTCCTTTCAATGAAAGTGATTTTCGTCAGTCTCTGCTTGGGGCTGCTTCAATGGGACACAAACCATAGAGTTAGTACTTGGATCTACTTTATTGTGTCAAGATTCAAGGAGCTAGCACAATCCGTGTTTGATTTAGATTTCAATCTACATGTATCCATATAGGAGAAAACAGCGTGACATTTAAAAGTGAAAACGGTTATTGCAAACGAACGGTTTAACCTAGAAGAACGAAATTTGGTGAGCCAAGTTCGATTGGTGTACTGATCATTACCTGCAAGTGTCATCAAGATTGGGTGAAAAAAATGTTTGCTGATATTTCAGGAAACTCTGAGTTTTTTGAAAGCTTGGCAACTCCTTTCAATGAAAGTGATTTTCGTCAGTCTCTGCTTGGGGCTTCTTCAATAGGACACAAACCATAGAGTTAGAACTTGGAACTACTTTATTGTGTCAAGATTCAAGGAGCTAGCACAATCCGTGTTTGATTTAGATTTCAATCTACATGTATCCTTATAGGAGAAAACAAAGTGAAACCTAAAAATGAAAACGGTTACTGCAAACGAACGGTTTAACCTAGAAGAACAAAATTTGGTGAGCCAAGTGGGATTGGTGTACTGATCATTACCAGCAAGTATCATCAAGATTGGGTGAAAAAATGTATGCTGAGATTTCAGGAAACTCGTAGTTTTTTGGAAGCTTGGCAACCCCTTTCAATGAAAGTGATTCTCCTCAGTCTGTGCTTGGGTCTGCTTCAATAAGAAACAAACCATAGAGATAGAACTTGGAACTACATTATTGGGCCAAGTTTCAAAGAGCTAGCAAAGGCCGGGTTTGATTTAGATTTCAATCTACGTGTATCCATATAGGAGAAAACAGCCTGACATCTAAAAATGAAAACGGTTACTGCAAACGAACGGTTTAACCTAGAAGAACGAAATTTGCTGAGCCAAGTGCGATTGGGGTACTGATCATTACCTGCAACTGTAATCAAGATTGGGTGAAAAAAATGTTTGCTGATATTTCAGGAAACTCTTAGTTTTTTGAAAGCTTGGCAACTCCTTTCAATGAAAGTGATTTTCGTCAGTCTCTGCTTGGGGCTGCTTCAATGGGACACAAACCATAGAGTTAGTACTTGGATCTACTTTATTGTGTCAAGATTCAAGGAGCTAGCACAATCCGTGTTTGATTTAGATTTCAATCTACATGTATCCATATAGGAGAAAACAGCGTGACATTTAAAAGTGAAAACGGTTATTGCAAACGAACGGTTTAACCTAGAAGAACGAAATTTGGTGAGCCAAGTTCGATTGGTGTACTGATCATTACCTGCAAGTGTCATCAAGATTGGGTGAAAAAAATGTTTGCTGATATTTCAGGAAACTCTGAGTTTTTTGAAAGCTTGGCAACTCCTTTCAATGAAAGTGATTTTCGTCAGTCTCTGCTTGGGGCTTCTTCAATAGGACACAAACCATAGAGTTAGAACTTGGAACTACTTTATTGTGTCAAGATTCAAGGAGCTAGCACAATCCGTGTTTGATTTAGATTTCAATCTACATGTATCCTTATAGGAGAAAACAAAGTGAAACCTAAAAATGAAAACGGTTACTGCAAACGAACGGTTTAACCTAGAAGAACGAAATTTGGTGAGCCAAGTGGGATTGGTGTACTGATCATTACCAGCAAGTATCATCAAGATTGGGTGAAAAAATGTATGCTGAGATTTCAGGAAACTCGTAGTTTTTTGGAAGCTTGGCAACTCCTTTCAATGAAAGTGATTCTCCTCAGTCTGTGCTTGGGTCTGCTTCAATAAGAAACAAACCATAGAGATAGAACTTGGAACTACATTATTGGGCCAAGTTTCAAAGAGCGAGCAAAGGCCGGGTTTGATTTAGATTTCAATCTACGTGTATCCATATAGGAGAAAACAGCCTGACATCTAAAAATGAAAACGGTTACTGCAAACGAACGGTTTAACCTAGAAGAACGAAATTTGGTGAGCCATGTTCGATTGGTGTACTGATCATTACCTGCAAGTGTCATCACGATTGGGTGAAAAAATGTATGCTGAGATGTTAGGAAACTCGGAGTTTTAGTTCGGAAGCTTGGCAACCCCTTTCAATGAAAGTGATTTTCGTCAGTCTCTGATTGGGGCTACTTCAATAGGAAACAATCCATAGAGATTTTACTACTGTATTGTGCCAAGTTTCAAAGAGCTAGCACAAACCCCATTTGATTTAGAGTTCCAACTGCCTGTATCCATATAGGAGAAAACATAGTGACACCTAAAAATGTAAACGGTTACTGCAAACGAGCGGTTTAACTTGGAAGAACGAAATTTGGTGAGCCAAGTAGATTGGTGTACTGACCATTACCTGCAAGTATCATCAAGATTGGGTGAAAACATGTTTGTTGAGATTTCAGGAAACTCGTCGTTTTTTGAAAGCTTGGCAACCCCTTTCAATGAAAGTGATTTTCGTCAGTCTCTGCTTGGGGCTGCTTCAATAGGAGACAAACCATAGAGGTTGAACTTGGAACTACTTTCTTGTGCCAAGTTTCAAAGAGCTAACAGAAACTATGGTTGATTAAGGATTCCAACTACATGTATCCATATAGGAGCAAACATAGTGACACCTAAAAGTGAAAACAGTTTCTTCAAACGAACGGTTTAACCTAGAAGAACGAAATTCGGTGAGCCAAGTGGGATTGGTGTACTGATCATTACCTGCAAGTGTCATCAAGATTGGGTGAAAAAATGTATGCTGAGATGTCAGGAAACTCGGAGTTTTAGGGAAGCTTGGCAACCACTTTCAATGAAAGTGATTTTCGTCAGTCTCCGATTGGGGCAACTTCAATAGGAAACAATCCATAGAGACTTTACTACTTTATTGTGCCAAGTTTCAAAGAGCTAGCACAAACCGCATTTGATGAA
>NW_027552328.1:0-24825 GCF_045843805.1 Urocitellus parryii
TCTGAAATCTCAGCAAACATTTTTCACCCAGTCTTGATGATACTTCCATTTAATGATCAGGACACCAATCCCACTTGGCTCACCAAATTTCGTTCTTCTAGGTTAAACCGTTCCTTTGCAGTAACCGTTTTCATGTTTAGGTTTCACTCTGTTTTCTCCTATATGGATACATGTAGTTGGAACTCTAAATCAAACACGGTTTGTGCTAGCTCTTTGAAACTTGGCACAATAATGTAGTTCCAAGGTTCTATCGCTATGGTGTGTGTGCTATTGAAGTAGCCCCAAGCAAGACTGACGAGAATCCCTTTCATTGAAAGGGGTTGCCAAGCTTGCAAAAACTGCGAGTTTCCTGAAATCTCAGCAAACATTTTTTCACCCAATCTTGATGATACTTCCATTTAATGATCAGTAACCAATCCCACTTGGCTCACCAAATTTCGTTCTTCTAGGTTAAACCGTTCTTTGCAGTAACCGTTTTCATGTTTAGGTTTCACTCTGTTTTCTCCTATATGCATACATGTAGTTGGAACTCTAAATCAAACACGGCTTGTGCTAGCTATTTTGAAACTTGGCACAATAATGTAGTTCCAAGTTCTATCGCTATGGTTTGTGTGCTATTGAAGTAGCCCCAAGCAGAGCTGACGGAGAATCCCTTTCATAGAAAGGGGTTGCCAGGCTTCCAAAAAACTGCGAGTTTTCCTGAAATCTCAGCAAACATTTTTTCACCCAGTCTTGATGATACATCCATTTAATGATCAGGACACCAATCCCACTTGGCTCACCAAATTTCGTTCTTCTAGGTTAAACCGTTCCTTTGCAGTAACCGTTTTCATGTTTAGGTTTCACTCTGTTTTCTCCTATATGGATACATGTAGTTGGAACTCTAAATCAAACACGGTTTGTGCTAGCTCTTTGAAACTTGGCACAATAATGTAGTTCCAAGTTCTATCGCTATGGTTTGTGGCTATTGAAGTAGCCCCAAGCAGAGACTGACGAGAATCCCTTTCATGAAAGGGGTTGCCAAGCTTGCAAAAAACTGCGAGTTTCCTGAAATCTCAGCAAACATTTTTCACCCAATCTTGATGATACTTCCATTTAATGATCAGTACACCAATCCCACTTGGCTCACCAAATTTCGTTCTTCTAGGTTAAACCGTTCCTTTGCAGTAACCGTTTTCATGTTTAGGTTTCACTCTGTTTTCTCTTATATGGATACATGTAGTTGGAACTCTAAACCAAACACGGTTTGTGCTAGCTCTTTGAAACTTGGCACAATAATGTAGTTCCAAGTTCTATCGCTATGGTTTGTGTGCTATTGAAGTAGCCCCAAGCAGAGACTGACGAGAATCCCTTTCATAGAAAGGGTTGCCAGGCTTCCAAAAAACTGCGAGTTTCCTGAAATCTCAGCAAACATTTTTTCACCCAGTCTTGATGATACTTCCATTTAATGATCAGGACACCAATCCCACTTGGCTCACCAAATTTCGTTCTTCCAGGTTAAACCGTTCCTTTGCAGTATCCGTTTTCATGTTTAGGTATCACTCTGTTTTCTTCCTATATGCATACATGTAGTTGGAACTCTAAATCAACACGGTTTGTGCTAGCTCTTTGAAACTTGGCACAATAATGTAGTTCCAAGTTCTATCGCTATGGTTGTGTGCTATTGAAGTAGCCCCAAGCAGAGACTGACGAGAATCCCTTTCATTGAAAGGGGTTGCCAAGCTTGCAAAAAACTGCGAGTTTCCTGAAATCTCAGCAAACATTTTTTCACCCAATCTTGATGATACTTCCATTTAATGATCAGTACACCAATCCCACTTGGCTCACCAAATTTCGTTCTTCTAGGTTAAACCGTTCTTTGCAGTAACCGTTTTCATGTTTAGGTTTCACTCTGTTTTCTCCTATATGCATACATGTAGTTGGAACCTTAAATCAAACACGGTTTGTGCTACTCTTTGAAACTTGGCACAATAATGTAGTTCCAAGTTCTATCGCTATGGTTTGTGTGCTTATTGAAGTAGCCCCAAGCAGAGATGACGAGAATCCCTTTCACTAAAAGGGATTGCCAGGCTTGCAAAAAACTGCGAGTTTCCTGAATTCTCAGCAAACATTTTTTACCCAATCTTGATGATCCTTCCATTTAATGATCAGTACACCAATCCCACTTGGCTCACAAAATTTCGTTCTTCTAGGTTAAACAGTTCCTTTGCAGTAAACGTTTTCATGTTTAGGTTTCACTCTGTTTTCTCCTATATGCATACATGTAGTTGGAACTCTAAATCAAACATGGCTTGTGCTAGCTATTTGAAACTTGGCACAATAATGTAGTTCCAAATTCTATCGCTATGGTTTGTGTGCTATTGAAGTAGCCCCAAGCAGAGGACTGACGAGAATCCCTTTCATTGAAAGGGTTGCCAAGCTTGCAAAAAACTGCGAGTTTCCTGAAATCTCAGCAAACATTTTTTCACCCAATCTTGATGATACTTCCATTTAATGATCAGTACACCAATCCCACTTGGCTCACCAAATTTCGTTCTTCAGGTTAAACGTTCCTTTGCAGTACCGTTTTCATGTTTAGGTTTCACTCTGTTTTCTCCTATATGGGATACTATGTAGTTGGAACTCTAAATCAAACACGGTTTGTGCTAGCTCTTTGAAACTTGCACAATATTGTAGTTCCAAGTTCTATCGCTATGGTTTGTGTGCTATTGAAGTAGCCCCAAGCAGAGACTGACGAGAATCCTTTCATAGAAAGGGGTTGCCAGGGCTTCCAAAAAACTGCGAGTTTCCTGAAATCTCAGCAAACATTTTTTCACACAATGTTGTGATACTTGCAGGTAGTGATCAGTACACGAATTTCACTTGGCTCACCAAATTTCGTTCTTCTATGTTAAACCGTTCCTTTGCAGTAACCGTTTTCATGTTAGGTTTCACTCTGTTTTCTCCTATATGGATACATGTAGTTGGAACTCTAAATCAAACACGGTTTGTGCTAGCTCTTTGAAACTTGGCACAATAATGTAGTTCAAGTTCTATCGCTATGGTTTGTGTGCTATTGAAGTAGCCCCAAGCAGAGACTGACGGAAGAATCCCTTTCATTGAAAGGGGTTGCCAGGCTTGCAAAAACTGCGAGTTTCCTGAAATCTCAGCAAACATTTTTCACCCAATCTTGATGATACTTCCATTTAATGATCAGTACACCAATCCCACTTGGCTCACCAAATTTCGTTCTTCTAGGTTAAACCGTTCTTTGCAGTAACCGTTTTCATGTTTAGGTTTCACTCTGTTTTCTCCTATATGGATACATGTAGTTGGAACTCTAAATCAAACACGGTTTGTGCTAGCTCTTTTGAAACTTGGCACAATAATTAGTTCCAAGTTCTATCGCTATGGTTTGTGTTCTATTGAAGTAGCCCAAGCAGAGACTGACGAGAATCCCTTTCATAGAAAGGGGTTGCCAGGCTTCAAAAAACTGCGAGTTTCCTGAAATCTCAGCAAACATTTTTCACCCAGTCTTGATGATACTTCCATTTAATGATCAGGACACCAATCCCACTTGGCTCACCAAATTCGTTCTTCTAGGTTAAACCGTTCCTTTGCAGTAACCGTTTTCATGTTTAGGGTTTCACTCTGTTTTCTCCTATATGGATACATGTAGTTGGAACTCTAAATCAAACACGGTTTGTGCTAGCTCTTTGAAACTTGGCACAATAATGTAGTTCCAAGATCTATCGCTATGGTTGTGTGCTATTGAAGTAGCCCCAAGCAGAGACCGACGAGAATCCCTTTCATGAAAGGGGTTGCCAAGCTTGCAAAAAAACTGCGAGTTTCCAGAAATCTCAGCAAACATTTTTTCACCCAATCTTGATGATACTTCCATTTAATGATCAGTACACCAATCCCACTTGGCTCACCAAATTTCGTTCTTCTAGGTTAAACCGTTCCTTTGCAGTAACCGTTTTCATGTTTAGGTTTCACTGTTTTCTCCTATATGCATACATGTAGTTGGAACTCCAATCTAACACGGTTGTGCTAGCCTCTTTGAAACTTGGCACAATAATGTAGTTCCAAGTTCTATCGCTATGGTTTGTGTGCTATTGAAGTAGCCCCAAGCAGAGACTGACGAGAATCCTTTCTCTAAAAGGGATTGCCAGGCTTGCAAAAAACTGCGAGTTTCCTGAAATCTCAGCAAACATTTTTCACCCAATCTTGATGATCCTTCCATTTAATGATCAGTACACCAATCCCACTTGGCTCACAAACATTTCGTTCTTCTAGGTTAAACTGTTCCTTTGCAGTAACCTGTTTTCATGTTTAGGTTTTCACTCTGTTTTCTCCTATATGCATACATGTAGTTGGAACTCTAAATCAAACACGGTTTGTGCTAGCTCTTTGTAACTTGGCACAATAATGTAGTTCCAAGTTCTATCGCTATGGTTTGGTGCTATTGAAGTAGCCCCAAGCAGAGACTGACGAGAATCCCTTTCATTGAAGGGGTTGCCAAGCTTGCAAAAAACTGCGAGTTTCCTGAAATCTCAGCAAACATTTTTTCACCCAATCTTGATGATACTTCCATTTAATGATCAGTACACCAATCCCACTTGGCTCACGAAATTTCGTTCTTCTAGGTTAAACCGTTCCTTTGCAGTAACCGTTTTCATGTTTAGGTTTCACTCTGTTTTCTCCTATATGGATACATGTAGTTGGAACTCTAAA
Source organism: Urocitellus parryii (assembly GCF_045843805.1). Lineage (NCBI taxonomy): Eukaryota > Metazoa > Chordata > Mammalia > Rodentia > Sciuridae > Urocitellus > Urocitellus parryii. The sequence continues at coordinate 4,717 of NW_027552328.1, forward strand.
TCAAACACGGTTTGTGCTAGCTCTTTGAAACTTGGCACAATAATGTAGTTCCAAGTTCTATCGCTATGGTTTGTGGGCTATTGAAGTAGCCCCAAGCAGAGACTGACGAGAATCCCTTTCATAGAAAGGGGTTGCCAGGCTTCCAAAAAACTGCGAGTTTCCTGAAATCTCAGCAAACATTTTTTCACACAATGTTGATGATACTTCCATTTAATGATCAGGACACCAATCCCACTTGGCTCACCAAATTTCGTTCTTCTAGGTTAAACCGTTCCTTTGCAGTAACCGTTTTCATGTTTAGGTTTCACTCTGTTTTCTCCTATATGGATACATGTAGTTGGAACTCTAAATCAAACACGGTTTGTGCTAGCTCTTTGAAACTTGGCACAATAATGTAGTTCCAAGTTCTATCGCTATGGTTTGTGTGCTATTGAAGTAGCCCCAAGCAGAGACTGACGAGAATCCCTTTCATAGAATGGGGTTGCCAGGCTTCCAAAAAACTGCGAGTTTCCTGAAATCTCAGCAAACATTTTTTCACACAATGTTGATGATACTTGCAGGTAGTGATCAGTACACGAATTTCACTTGGCTCACCAAATTTCGTTCTTCTATGTTAAACCGTTCCTTTGCAGTAACCGTTTTCATGTTTAGGTTTCACTCTGTTTTCTCCTATATGGATACATGTAGTTGGAACTCTAAATCAAACACGGTTTGTGCTAGCTCTTTGAAACTTGGCACAATAATGTAGTTCCAAGTTCTATCGCTATGGTTTGTGTGCTATTGAAGTAGCCCCAAGCAGAGACTGACGAGAATCCCTTTCATTGAAAGGGGTTGCCAGGCTTGCAAAAAACTGCGAGTTTCCTGAAATCTCAGCAAACATTTTTTCACCCAATCTTGATGATACTTCCATTTAATGATCAGTACACCAATCCCACTTGGCTCACCAAATTTCGTTCTTCTAGGTTAAACCGTTCCTTTGCAGTAACCGTTTTCATGTTTAGGTTTCACTCTGTTTTCTCCTATATGGATACATGTAGTTGGAACTCTAAATCAAACACGGTTTGTGCTAGCTCTTTGAAACTTGGCACAATAATGTAGTTCCAAGTTCTATCGCTATGGTTTGTGTGCTATTGAAGTAGCCCCAAGCAGAGACTGACGAGAATCCCTTTCATAGAAAGGGGTTGCCAGGCTTCAAAAAAACTGCGAGTTTCCTGAAATCTCAGCAAACATTTTTTCACCCAGTCTTGATGATACTTCCATTTAATGATCAGGACACCAATCCCACTTGGCTCACCAAATTTCGTTCTTCTAGGTTAAACCGTTCCTTTGCAGTAACCGTTTTCATGTTTAGGTTTCACTCTGTTTTCTCCTATATGGATACATGTAGTTGGAACTCTAAACCAAACACGGTTTGTGCTAGCTCTTTGAAACTTGGCACAATAATGTAGTTCCAAGTTCTATCGCTATGGTTTGTGTGCTATTGAAGTAGCCCCAAGCAGAGACTGACGAGAATCCCTTTCATTGAAAGGGGTTGCCAAGCTTGCAAAAAACTGCGAGTTTCCTGAAATCTCAGCAAACATTTTTTCACCCAATCTTGATGATACTTCCATTTAATGATCAGTACACCAATCCCACTTGGCTCACCAAATTTCGTTCTTCTAGGTTAAACCGTTCCTTTGCAGTAACCGTTTTCATGTTTAGGTTTCACTCTGTTTTCTCCTATATGCATACATGTAGTTGGAACTCTAAATCAAACACGGTTTGTGCTAGCTCTTTGAAACTTGGCACAATAATGTAGTTCCAAGTTCTATCGCTATGGTTTGTGTGCTATTGAAGTAGCCCCAAGCAGAGACTGACGAGAATCCCTTTCATTGAAAGGGGTTGCCAGGCTTGCAAAAAACGGCGAGTTTCCTGAAATCTCAGCAAACATTTTTTCACACAATGTTGATGATACTTGCAGGTAGTGATCAGTACACGAATTTCACTTGGCTCACTAAATTTCGTTCTTCTAGGTTAAACCGTTCCTTTGCAGTAACCGTTTTCATGTTTAGGTTTCACTCTGTTTTCTCCTATATGGATACATGTAGTTGGAACTCTAAACCAAACACGGTTTGTGCTAGCTCTTTGAAACTTGGCACAATAATGTAGTTCCAAGTTCTATCGCTATGGTTTGTGTGCTATTGAAGTAGCCCCAAGCAGAGACTGACGAGAATCCCTTTCATAGAAAGGGGTTGCCAGGCTTCCAAAAAACTGCGAGTTTCCTGAAATCTCAGCAAACATTTTTTCACACAATGTTGATGATACTTCCATTTAATGATCAGGACACCAATCCCACTTGGCTCACCAAATTTCGTTCTTCTAGGTTAAACCGTTCCTTTGCAGTAACCGTTTTCATGTTTAGGTTTCACTCTGTTTTCTCCTATATGGATACATGTAGTTGGAACTCTAAATCAAACACGGTTTGTGCTAGCTCTTTGAAACTTGGCACAATAATGTAGTTCCAAGTTCTATCGCTATGGTTTGTGTGCTATTGAAGTAGCCCCAAGCAGAGACTGACGAGAATCCCTTTCACTAAAAGGGATTGCCAGGCTTGCAAAAAACTGCGAGTTTCCTGAAATCTCAGCAAACATTTTTTCACCCAATCTTGATGATCCTTCCATTTAATGATCAGTACACCAATCCCACTTGGCTCACCAAATTTCGTTCTTCTAGGTTAAACCGTTCCTTTGCAGTAACCGTTTTCATGTTTAGGTTTCACTCTGTTTTCTCCTATATGCATACATGTAGTTGGAACTCTAAATCAAACACGGCTTGTGCTTGCTATTTGAAACTTGGCACAATAATGTAGTTCCAAGTTCTATCGCTATGGTTTGTGTGCTATTGAAGTAGCCCCAAGCAGAGACTGACGAGAATCCCTTTCATAGAAAGGGGTTGCCAGGCTTCCAAAAAACTGCGAGTTTCCTGAAATCTCAGCAAACATTTTTTCACCCAATCTTGATGATACTTGCAGGTAGTGATCAGTACACGAATTTCACTTGGCTCACCAAATTTCGTTCTTCTATGTTAAACCGTTCCTTTGCAGTAACCGTTTTCATGTTTAGGTTTCACTCTGTTTTCTCCTATATGGATACATGTAGTTGGAACTCTAAATCAAACACGGTTTGTGCTAGCTCTTTGAAACTTGGCACAATAATGTAGTTCCAAGTTCTATCGCTATGGTTTGTGTGCTATTGAAGTAGCCCCAAGCAGAGACTGACGAGAATCCCTTTCATTGAAAGGGGTTGCCAAGCTTGCAAAAAACTGCGAGTTTCCTGAAATCTCAGCAAACATTTTTTCACCCAATCTTGATGATACTTCCATTTAATGATCAGTACACCAATCCCACTTGGCTCACCAAATTTCGTTCTTCTAGGTTAAACCGTTCCTTTGCAGTAACCGTTTTCATGTTTAGGTTTCACTCTGTTTTCTCCTATATGGATACATGTAGTTGGAACTCTAAATCAAACACGGTTTGTGCTAGCTCTTTGAAACTTGGCACAATAATGTAGTTCCAAGTTCTATCGCTATGGTTTGTGTGCTATTGAAGTAGCCCCAAGCAGAGACTGACGAGAATCCCTTTCATAGAAAGGGGTTGCCAGGCTTCCAAAAAACTGCGAGTTTCCTGAAATCTCAGCAAACATTTTTTCACCCAATCTTGATGATACTTCCATTTCATGATCAGTACACCAATCCCACTTGGCTCACCAAATTTCGTTCTTCTAGGTTAAACCGTTCCTTTGCAGTAACCATTTTCATGTTTAGGTTTCACTCTGTTTTCTCCTATATGCATACATGTAGTTGGAACTCTAAATCAAACACGGTTTGTGCTAGCTCTTTGAAACTTGGCACAATAATGTAGTTCCAAGTTCTATCGCTATGGTTTGTGTGCTATTGAAGTAGCCCCAAGCAGAGACTGACGAGAATCCCTTTCATAGAAAGGGGTTGCCAGGCTTCCAAAAAACTGCGAGTTTCCTGAAATCTCAGCAAACATTTTTTCACCCAGTCTTGATGATACTTCCATTTAATGATCAGGACACCAATCCCACTTGGCTCACCAAATTTCGTTCTTCTAGGTTAAACCGTTCCTTTGCAGTAACCGTTTTCATGTTTAGGTTTCACTCTGTTTTCTCCTATATGGATACATGTAGTTGGAACTCTAAATCAAACACGGTTTGTGCTAGCTCTTTGAAACTTGGCACAATAATGTAGTTCCAAGTTCTATCGCTATGGTTTGTGTGCTATTGAAGTAGCCCCAAGCAGAGACTGACGAGAATCCCTTTCATTGAAAGGGGTTGCCAAGCTTGCAAAAATCTGCGAGTTTCCTGAAATCTCAGCAAACATTTTTTCACCCAATCTTGATGATACTTCCATTTAATGATCAGTACACCAATCCCACTTGGCTCACCAAATTTCGTTCTTCTAGGTTAAACCGTTCCTTTGCAGTAACCGTTTTCATGTTTAGGTTTCACTCTGTTTTCTCCTATATGCATACATGTAGTTGGAACTCCAAATCAAACACGGTTTGTGCTAGCTCTTTGAAACTTGGCACAATAATGTAGTTCCAAGTTCTATCGCTATGGTTTGTGTGCTATTGAAGTAGCCCCAAGCAGAGACTGACGAGAATCCCTTTCATTGAAAGGGGTTGCCAAGCTTGCAAAAAACTGCGAGTTTCCTGAAATCTCAGCAAACATTTTTTCACCCAATCTTGATGATACTTCCATTTAATGATCAGTACACCAATCCCACTTGGCTCACCAAATTTCGTTCTTCTAGGTTAAACCGTTCCTTTGCAGTAACCGTTTTCATGTTTAGGTTTCACTCTGTTTTCTCCTATATGGATACATGTAGTTGGAACTCTAAATCAAACACGGTTTGTGCTAGCTCTTTGAAACTTGGCACAATAATGTAGTTCCAAGTTCTATCGCTATGGTTTGTGTGCTATTGAAGTAGCCCCAAGCAGAGACTGACGAGAATCCCTTTCATAGAAAGGGGTTGCCAGGCTTCCAAAAAACTGCGAGTTTCCTGAAATCTCAGCAAACATTTTTTCACCCAGTCTTGATGATACTTCCATTTAATGATCAGGACACCAATCCCACTTGGCTCACCAAATTTCGTTCTTCTAGGTTAAACCGTTCCTTTGCAGTAACCGTTTTCATGTTTAGGTTTCACTCTGTTTTCTCCTATATGGATACATGTAGTTGGAACTCTAAATCAAACACGGTTTGTGCTAGCTCTTTGAAACTTGGCACAATAATGTAGTTCCAAGTTCTATCGCTATGGTTTGTGTGCTATTGAAGTAGCCCCAAGCAGAGACTGACGAGAATCCCTTTCATTGAAAGGGGTTGCCAAGCTTGCAAAAAACTGCGAGTTTCCTGAAATCTCAGCAAACATTTTTTCACCCAATCTTGATGATACTTCCATTTAATGATCAGTACACCAATCCCACTTGGCTCACCAAATTTCGTTCTTCTAGGTTAAACCGTTCCTTTGCAGTAACCGTTTTCATGTTTAGGTTTCACTCTGTTTTCTCCTATATGGATACATGTAGTTGGAACTCTAAATCAAACACGGTTTGTGCTAGCTCTTTGAAACTTGGCACAATAATGTAGTTCCAAGTTCTATCGCTATGGTTTGTGTGCTATTGAAGTAGCCCCAAGCAGAGACTGACGAGAATCCCTTTCATAGAAAGGGGTTGCCAGGCTTCCAAAAAACTGCGAGTTTCCTGAAATCTCAGCAAACATTTTTTCACCCAGTCTTGATGATACTTCCATTTAATGATCAGGACACCAATCCCACTTGGCTCACCAAATTTCGTTCTTCTAGGTTAAACCGTTCCTTTGCAGTAACCGTTTTCATGTTTAGGTTTCACTTCTGTTTTCTCCTATATGGATACATGTAGTTGGAACTCTAAATCAAACACGGTTTGTGCTAGCTCTTTGAAACTGGCACAATAATGTAGTTCCAAGTTCTATCGCTATGGTTTGTGTGCTATTGAAGTAGCCCCAAGCAGAGACTGACGAGAATCCCTTTCATAGAAAGGGGTTGCCAGGCTTCCAAAAAACTGCGAGTTTCCTGAAATCTCAGCAAACATTTTTTCACCCAATCTTGATGATACTTCCATTTAATGATCAGGACACCAATCCCACTTGGCTCAACCAAATTTCGTTCTTCTAGGTTAAACCGTTCCTTTGCAGTAACCGTTTTCATGTTTAGGTTTCACTCTGTTTTCTCCTATATGGATACATGTAGTTGGAACTCTAAATCAAACACGGTTTGTGCTAGCTCTTTGAAACTTGGCACAATAATGTAGTTCCAAGTTCTATCGCTATGGTTTGTGTGCTCTGAAGTAGCCCCAAGCAGAGACTGACGAGAATCCCTTTCATTGAAAGGGGTTGCCAAGCTTGCAAAAACTGCGAGTTTCCTGAAATCTCAGCAAACATTTTTTCACCCAATCTTGATGATACTTCCATTTAATGATCAGTACACCAATCCCACTTGGCTCACCAAATTTCGTTCTTCTAGGTTAAACCGTTCCTTTGCAGTAACCGTTTTCATGTTTAGGTTTCACTCTGTTTTCTCCTATATGGATACATGTAGTTGGAACTCTAAATCAAACACGGTTTGTGCTAGCTCTTTGAAACTTGGCACAATAATGTAGTTTCCAAGTTCTATCGCTATGGTTTGTGTGCTATTGAAGTAGCCCCAAGCAGAGACTGACGAGAATCCCTTTCACTAAAAGGGATTGCCAGGCTTGCAAAAAACTGCGAGTTTCCTGATATCTCAGCAAACATTTTTTCACCCAATCTTGATGATCCTTCCATTTAATGATCAGTACACCAATACCACTTGGCTCACAAAATTTCGTTCTTCTAGGTTAAACAGTTCCTTTGCAGTAACCGTTTTCATGTTTAGGTTTCACTCTGTTTTCTCCTATATGCATACATGTAGTTGGAACTCTAAATCAAACACGGCTTGTGCTAGCTATTTGAAACTTGGCACAATAATGTAGTTCCAAGTTCTATCGCTATGGTTTGTGTGCTATTGAAGTAGCCCCAAGCAGAGACTGACGAGAATCCCTTTCATTGAAAGGGGTTGCCAAGCTTGCAAAAAACTGCGAGTTTCCTGAAATCTCAGCAAACATTTTTTCACCCAATCTTGATGATACTTCCATTTAATGATCAGTACACCAATCCCACTTGGCTCACCAAATTTCGTTCTTCTAGGTTAAACCGTTCCTTTGCAGTAACCGTTTTCATGTTTAGGTTTCACTCTGTTTTCTCCTATATGGATACATGTAGTTGGAACTCTAAATCAAACACGGTTTGTGCTAGCTCTTTGAAACTTGGCACAATAATGTAGTTCCAAGTTCTATCGCTATGGTTTGTGTGCTATTGAAGTAGCCCCAAGCAGAGACTGACGAGAATCCCTTTCATAGAAAGGGGTTGCCAGGCTTCCAAAAAACTGCGAGTTTCCTGAAATCTCAGCAAACATTTTTTCACCCAGTCTTGATGATACTTCCATTTAATGATCAGGACACCAATCCCACTTGGCTCACCAAATTTCGTTCTTCTAGGTTAAACCGTTCCTTTGCAGTAACCGTTTTCATGTTTAGGTTTCACTCTGTTTTCTCCTATATGGATACATGTAGTTGGAACTCTAAATCAAACACGGTTTGTGCTAGCTCTTTGAAACTTGGCACAATAATGTAGTTCCAAGTTCTATCGCTATGGTTTGTGTGCTATTGAAGTAGCCCCAAGCAGAGACTGACGAGAATCCCTTTCACTAAAAGGGATTGCCAGGCTTGCAAAAAACTGCGAGTTTCCTGAAATCTCAGCAAATATTTTTTCACCCAATCTTGATGATCCTTCCATTTAATGATCAGTACACCAATCCCACTTGGCTCACCAAATTTCGTTCTTCTAGGTTAAACCGTTCCTTTGCAGTAACCGTTTTCATGTTTAGGTTTCACTCTGTTTTCTCCTATATGCATACATGTAGTTGGAACTCTAAATCAAACACGGCTTGTGCTAGCTATTTGAAACTTGGCACAATAATGTAGTTCCAAGTTCTATCGCTATGGTTTGTGTGCTATTGAAGTAGCCCCAAGCAGAGACTGACGAGAATCCCTTTCATTGAAAGGGGTTGCCAAGCTTGCAAAAAACTGCGAGTTTCCTGAAATCTCAGCAAACATTTTTTCACCCAATCTTGATGATACTTCCATTTAATGATCAGTACACCAATCCCACTTGGCTCACCAAATTTCGTTCTTCTAGGTTAAACCGTTCCTTTGCAGTAACCGTTTTCATGTTTAGGTTTCACTCTGTTTTCTCCTATATGGATACATGTAGTTGGAACTCTAAACCAAACACGGTTTGTGCTAGCTCTTTGAAACTTGGCACAATAATGTAGTTCCAAGTTCTATCGCTATGGTTTGTGTGCTATTGAAGTAGCCCCAAGCAGAGACTGACGAGAATCCCTTTCATAGAAAGGGGTTGCCAGGCTTCCAAAAAACTGCGAGTTTCCTGAAATCTCAGCAAACATTTTTTCACACAATGTCGATGATACTTGCAGGTAGTGATCAGTACACGAATTTCACTTGGCTCACCAAATTTCGTTCTTCTATGTTAAACCGTTCCTTTGCAGTAACCGTTTTCATGTTTAGGTTTCACTCTGTTTTCTCCTATATGGATACATGTAGTTGGAACTCTAAATCAAACACGGTTTGTGCTAGCTCTTTGAAACTTGGCACAATAATGTAGTTCCAAGTTCTATCGCTATGGTTTGTGTGCTATTGAAGTAGCCCCAAGCAGAGACTGACGAGAATCCCTTTCATTGAAAGGGGTTGCCAAGCTTGCAAAAAACTGCGAGTTTCCTGAAATCTCAGCAAACATTTTTTCACCCAATCTTGATGATACTTCCATTTAATGATCAGTACACCAATCCCACTTGGCTCACCAAATTTCGTTCTTCTAGGTTAAACCGTTCCTTTGCAGTAACCGTTTTCATGTTTAGGTTTCACTCTGTTTTCTCCTATATGGATACATGTAGTTGGAACTCTAAATCAAACACGGTTTGTGCTAGCTCTTTGAAACTTGGCACAATAATGTAGTTCCAAGTTCTATCGCTATGGTTTGTGTGCTATTGAAGTAGCCCCAAGCAGAGACTGACGAGAATCCCTTTCATAGAAAGGGGTTGCCAGGCTTCCAAAAAACTGCGAGTTTCCTGAAATCTCAGCAAACATTTTTTCACCCAGTCTTGATGATACTTCCATTTAATGATCAGGACACCAATCCCACTTGGCTCACCAAATTTCGTTCTTCTAGGTTAAACCGTTCCTTTGCAGTAACCGTTTTCATGTTTAGGTTTCACTCTGTTTTCTCCTATATGGATACATGTAGTTGGAACTCTAAATCAAACACGGTTTGTGCTAGCTCTTTGAAACTTGGCACAATAATGTAGTTCCAAGTTCTATCGCTATGGTTTGTGTGCTATTGAAGTAGCCCCAAGCAGAGACTGACGAGAATCCCTTTCATAGAAAGGGGTTGCCAGGCTTCCAAAAAACTGCGAGTTTCCTGAAATCTCAGCAAACATTTTTTCACCCAGTCTTGATGATACTTCCATTTAATGATCAGGACACCAATCCCACTTGGCTCACCAAATTTCGTTCTTCTAGGTTAAACCGTTCCTTTGCAGTAACCGTTTTCATGTTTAGGTTTCACTCTGTTTTCTCCTATATGGATACATGTAGTTGGAACTCTAAATCAAACACGGTTTGTGCTAGCTCTTTGAAACTTGGCACAATAATGTAGTTCCAAGTTCTATCGCTATGGTTTGTGTGCTATTGAAGTAGCCCCAAGCAGAGACTGACGAGAATCCCTTTCATTGAAAGGGGTTGCCAAGCTTGCAAAAAACTGCGAGTTTCCTGAAATCTCAGCAAACATTTTTTCACCCAATCTTGATGATACTTCCATTTAATGATCAGTACACCAATCCCACTTGGCTCACCAAATTTCGTTCTTCTAGGTTAAACCGTTCCTTTGCAGTAACCGTTTTCATGTTTAGGTTTCACTCTGTTTTCTCCTATATGGATACATGTAGTTGGAACTCTAAATCAAACACGGTTTGTGCTGGCTTTTTGAAACTTGGCACAATAATGTAGTTCCAAGTTCTATCGCTATGGTTTGTGTGCTATTGAAGTAGCCCCAAGCAGAGACTGACGAGAATCCCTTTCACTAAAAGAGATTGCCAGGCTTGCAAAAAACTGCGAGTTTCCTGAAATCTCAGCAAACATTTTTTCACCCAATCTTGATGATCCTTCCATTTAATGATCAGTACACCAATCCCACTTGGCTCACAAAATTTCGTTCTTCTAGGTTAAACAGTTCCTTTGCAGTAACCGTTTTCATGTTTAGGTTTCACTCTGTTTTCTCCTATATGCATACATGTAGTTGGAACTCTAAATCAAACACGGCTTGTGCTAGCTATTTGAAACTTGGCACAATAATGTAGTTCCAAGTTCTATCGCTATGGTTTGTGTGCTATTGAAGTAGCCCCAAGCAGAGACTGACGAGAATCCCTTTCATTGAAAGGGGTTGCCAAGCTTGCAAAAAACTGCGAGTTTCCTGAAATCTCAGCAAACATTTTTTCACCCAATCTTGATGATACTTCCATTTAATGATCAGTACACCAATCCCACTTGGCTCACCAAATTTCGTTCTTCTAGGTTAAACCGTTCCTTTGCAGTAACCGTTTTCATGTTTAGGTTTCACTCTGTTTTCTCCTATATGCATACATGTAGTTGGAACTCTAAATCAAACACGGCTTGTGCTAGCTATTTGAAACTTGGCACAATAATGTAGTTCCAAGTTCTATCGCTATGGTTTGTGTGCTATTGAAGTAGCCCCAAGCAGAGACTGACGAGAATCCCTTTCATAGAAAGGGGTTGCCAGGCTTCCAAAAAACTGCGAGTTTCCTGAAATCTCAGCAAACATTTTTTCACCCAGTCTTGATAATACTTCCATTTAATGATCAGGACACCAATCCCACTTGGCTCACCAAATTTCGTTCTTCTAGGTTAAACCGTTCCTTTGCAGTAACCGTTTTCATGTTTAGGTTTCACTCTGTTTTCTCCTATATGGATACATGTAGTTGGAACTCTAAATCAAACACGGTTTGTGCTAGCTCTTTGAAACTTGGCACAATAATGTAGTTCCAAGTTCTATCGCTATGGTTTGTGTGCTATTGAAGTAGTCCCAAGCAGAGACTGACGAGAATCCCTTTCATTGAAAGGGGTTGCCAAGCTTGCAAAAAACTGCGAGTTTCCTGAAATCTCAGCAAACATTTTTTCACCCAATCTTGATGATACTTCCATTTAATGATCAGTACACCAATCCCACTTGGCTCACCAAATTTCGTTCTTCTAGGTTAAACAGTTCCTTTGCAGTAACCGTTTTCATGTTTAGGTTTCACTCTGTTTTCTCCTATATGGATACATGTAGTTGGAACTCTAAACCAAACACGGTTTGTGCTAGCTCTTTGAAACTTGGCACAATAATGTAGTTCCAAGTTCTATCGCTATGGTTTGTGTGCTATTGAAGTAGCCCCAAGCAGAGACTGACGAGAATCCCTTTCACTAAAAGGGATTGCCAGGCTTGCAAAAAACTGCGAGTTTCCTGAAATCTCAGCAAATATTTTTTCACCCAATCTTGATGATCCTTCCATTTAATGATCAGTACACCAATCCCACTTGGCTCACCAAATTTCGTTCTTCTAGGTTAAACCGTTCCTTTGCAGTAACCGTTTTCACGTTTAGGTTTCACTCTGTTTTCTCCTATATGCATACATGTAGTTGGAACTCTAAATCAAACACGGCTTGTGCTAGCTATTTGAAACTTGGCACAATAATGTAGTTCCAAGTTCTATCGCTATGGTTTGTGTGCTATTGAAGTAGCCCCAAGCAGAGACTGACGAGAATCCCTTTCATTGAAAGGGGTTGCCAAGCTTGCAAAAAACTGCGAGTTTCCTGAAATCTCAGCAAACATTTTTTCACCCAATCTTGATGATACTTCCATTTAATGATCAGTACACCAATCCCACTTGGCTCACCAAATTTCGTTCTTCTAGGTTAAACCGTTCCTTTGCAGTAACCGTTTTCATGTTTAGGTTTCACTCTGTTTTCTCCAATATGGATACATGTAGTTGGAACTCTAAATCAAACACGGTTTGTGCTAGCTCTTTGAAACTTGGCACAATAATGTAGTTCCAAGTTCTATCGCTATGGTTTGTGTGCTATTGAAGTAGCCCCAAGCAGAGACTGACGAGAATCCCTTTCATAGAAAGGGGTTGCCAGGCTTCCAAAAAACTGCGAGTTTCCTGAAATCTCAGCAAACATTTTTTCACCCAGTCTTGATGATACTTCCATTTAATGATCAGGACACCAATCCCACTTGGCTCACCAAATTTCGTTCTCTAGGTTAAACCGTTCCTTTGCAGTAACCGTTTTCATGTTTAGGTTTCACTCTGTTTTCTCCTATATGGATACATGTAGTTGGAACTCTAAATCAAACACGGTTTGTGCTAGCTCTTTGAAACTTGGCACAATAATGTAGTTCCAAGTTCTATCGCTATGGTTTGTGTGCTATTGAAGTAGCCCCAAGCAGAGACTGACGAGAATCCCTTTCATAGAAAGGGGTTGCCAGGCTTCCAAAAAACTGCGAGTTTCCTGAAATCTCAGCAAACATTTTTTCACCCAGTCTTGATGATACTTCCATTTAATGATCAGGACACCAATCCCACTTGGCTCACCAAATTTCGTTCTTCTAGGTTAAACCGTTCCTTTGCAGTAACCGTTTTCATGTTTAGGTTTCACTCTGTTTTCTCCTATATGGATACATGTAGTTGGAACTCTAAATCAAACACGGTTTGTGCTAGCTCTTTGAAACTTGGCACAATAATGTAGTTCCAAGTTCTATCGCTATGGTTTGTGTGCTATTGAAGTAGCCCCAAGCAGAGACTGACGAGAATCCCTTTCATTGAAAGGGGTTGCCAAGTTTGCAAAAAACTGCGAGTTTCCTGAAATCTCAGCAAACATTTTTTCACCCAATCTTGATGATACTTCCATTTAATGATCAGTACACCAATCCCACTTGGCTCACCAAATTTCGTTCTTCTAGGTTAAACCGTTCCTTTGCAGTAACCGTTTTCATGTTTAGGTTTCACTCTGTTTTCTCCTATATGCATACATGTAGTTGGAACTCTAAATCAAACACGGTTTGTGCTAGCTCTTTGAAACTTGGCACAATAATGTAGTTCCAAGTTCTATCGCTATGGTTTGTGTGCTATTGAAGTAGCCCCAAGCAGAGACTGACGAGAATCCCTTTCACTAAAAGAGATTGCCAGGCTTGCAAAAAACTGCGAGTTTCCTGAAATCTCAGCAAACATTTTTTCACCCAATCTTGATGATCCTTCCATTTAATGATCAGTACACCAATCCCACTTGGCTCACAAAATTTCGTTCTTCTAGGTTAAACAGTTCCTTTGCAGTAACCGTTTTCATGTTTAGGTTTCACTCTGTTTTCTCCTATATGCATACATGTAGTTGGAACTCTAAATCAAACACGGCTTGTGCTAGCTATTTGAAACTTGGCACAATAATGTAGTTCCAAGTTCTATCGCTATGGTTTGTGTGCTATTGAAGTAGCCCCAAGCAGAGACTGACGAGAATCCCTTTCATTGAAAGGGGTTGCCAAGCTTGCAAAAAACTGCGAGTTTCCTGAAATCTCAGCAAACATTTTTTCACCCAATCTTGATGATACTTAAATTTAATGATCAGTACACCAATCCCACTTGGCTCACCAAATTTCGTTCTTCTAGGTTAAACCGTTCCTTTGCAGTAACCGTTTCATGTTTAGGTTTCACTCTGTTTTCTCCTATATGCATACATGTAGTTGGAACTCTAAATCAAACACGGCTTGTGCTAGCTATTTGAAACTTGGCACAATAATGTAGTTCCAAGTTCTATCACTATGGTTTGTGTGCTATTGAAGTAGCCCCAAGCAGAGACTGACGAGAATCCCTTTCATAGAAAGGGGTTGCCAGGCTTCCAAAAAACTGCGAGTTTCCTGAAATCTCAGCAAACATTTTTTCACCCAGTCTTGATGATACTTCCATTTAATGATCAGGACACCAATCCCACTTGGCTCACCAAATTTCGTTCTTCTAGGTTAAACCGTTCCTTTGCAGTAACCGTTTTCATGTTTAGGTTTCACTCTGTTTTCTCCTATATGGATACATGTAGTTGGAACTCTAAATCAAACACGGTTTGTGCTAGCTCTTTGAAACTTGGCACAATAATGTAGTTCCAAGTTCTATCGCTATGGTTTGTGTGCTATTGAAGTAGCCCCAAGCAGAGACTGACGAGAATCCCTTTCATTGAAAGGGGTTGCCAAGCTTGCAAAAAACTGCGAGTTTCCTGAAATCTCAGCAAACATTTTTTCACCCAATCTTGATGATACTTCCATTTAATGATCAGTACACCAATCCCACTTGGCTCACCAAATTTCGTTCTTCTAGGTTAAACCGTTCCTTTGCAGTAACCGTTTTCATGTTTAGGTTTCACTCTGTTTTCTCCTATATGGATACATGTAGTTGGAACTCTAAATCAAACACGGCTTGTGCTAGCTCTTTGAAACTTGGCACAATAATGTAGTTCCAAGTTCTATCGCTATGGTTTGTGTGCTATTGAAGTAGCCCCAAGCAGAGACTGACGAGAATCCCTTTCATAGAAAGGGGTTGCCAGGCTTCCAAAAAACTGCGAGTTTCCTGAAATCTCAGCAAACATTTTTTCACCCAGTCTTGATGATACTTCCATTTAATGATCAGGACACCAATCCCACTTGGCTCACCAAATTTCGTTCTTCTAGGTTAAACCGTTCCTTTGCAGTAACCGTTTTCATGTTTAGGTTTCACTCTGTTTTCTCCTATATGGATACATGTAGTTGGAACTCTAAATCAAACACGGTTTGTGCTAGCTCTTTGAAACTTGGCACAATAATGTAGTTCCAAGTTCTATCGCTATGGTTTGTGTGCTATTGAAGTAGCCCCAAGCAGAGACTGACGAGAATCCCTTTCATTGAAAGGGGTTGCCAAGCTTGCAAAAAACTGCGAGTTTCCTGAAATCTCAGCAAACATTTTTTCACCCAATCTTGATGATACTTCCATTTAATGATCAGTACACCAATCCCACTTGGCTCACCAAATTTCGTTCTTCTAGGTTAAACCGTTCCTTTGCAGTAACCGTTTTCATGTTTAGGTTTCACTCTGTTTTCTCCTATATGCATACATGTAGTTGGAACTCTAAATCAAACACGGTTTGTGCTAGCTCTTTGAAACTTGGCACAATAATGTAGTTCCAAGTTCTATCGCTATGGTTTGTGTGCTATTGAAGTAGCCCCAAGCACAGACTGACGAGAATCCCTTTCACTAAAAGGGATTGCCAGGCTTGCAAAAAACTGCGAGTTTCCTGAAATCTCAGCAAACATTTTTTCACCCAATCTTGATGATCCTTCCATTTAATGATCAGTACACCAATCCCACTTGGCTCACAAAATTTCGTTCTTCTAGGTTAAACCGTTCCTTTGCAGTAACCGTTTTCATGTTTAGGTTTCACTCTGTTTTCTCCTATATGCATACATGTAGTTGGAACTCTAAATCAAACACGGCTTGTGCTAGCTATTTGAAACTTGGCACAATAATGTAGTTCCAAGTTCTATCGCTATGGTTTGTGTGC
Organism: Urocitellus parryii; assembly: GCF_045843805.1. Lineage (NCBI taxonomy): Eukaryota > Metazoa > Chordata > Mammalia > Rodentia > Sciuridae > Urocitellus > Urocitellus parryii. Next base: position 20,543 of record NW_027552328.1, read on the forward strand.
TATTGAAGTAGCCCCAAGCAGAGACTGACGAGAATCCCTTTCATTGAAAGGGGTTGCCAGGCTTCCAAAAAACTGCGAGTTTCCTGAAATCTCAGCAAACATTTTTTCACACAATGTTGATGATACTTGCAGGTAGTGATCAGTACACGAATTTCACTTGGCTCACCAAATTTCGTTCTTCTATGTTAAACCGTTCCTTTGCAGTAACCGTTTTCATGTTTAGGTTTCACTCTGTTTTCTCCTATATGGATACATGTAGTTGGAACTCTAAATCAAACACGGTTTGTGCTAGCTCTTTGAAACTTGGCACAATAATGTAGTTCCAAGTTCTATCGCTATGGTTTGTGTGCTATTGAAGTAGCCCCAAGCAGAGACTGACGAGAATCCCTTTCATTGAAAGGGGTTGCCAGGCTTGCAAAAAACCGCGAGTTTCCTGAAATCTCAGCAAACATTTTTTCACCCAATCTTGATGATACTTCCATTTAATGATCAGTACACCAATCCCACTTGGCTCACCAAATTTCGTTCTTCTAGGTTAAACCGTTCCTTTGCAGTAACCGTTTTCATGTTTAGGTTTCACTCTGTTTTCTCCTATATGGATACATGTAGTTGGAACTCTAAATCAAACACGGTTTGTGCTAGCTCTTTGAAACTTGGCACAATAATGTAGTTCCAAGTTCTATCGCTATGGTTTGTGTGCTATTGAAGTAGCCCCAAGCAGAGACTGACGAGAATCCCTTTCATAGAAAGGGGTTGCCAGGCTTCCAAAAAACTGCGAGTTTCCTGAAATCTCAGCAAACATTTTTTCACCCAGTCTTGATGATACTTCCATTTAATGATCAGGACACCAATCCCACTTGGCTCACCAAATTTCGTTCTTCTAGGTTAAACCGTTCCTTTGCAGTAACCGTTTTCATGTTTAGGTTTCACTCTGTTTTCTCCTATATGGATACATGTAGTTGGAACTCTAAACCAAACACGGTTTGTGCTAGCTCTTTGAAACTTGGCACAATAATGTAGTTCCAAGTTCTATCGCTATGGTTTGTGTGCTATTGAAGTAGCCCCAAGCAGAGACTGACGAGAATCCCTTTCATTGAAAGGGGTTGCCAAGCTTGCAAAAAACTGCGAGTTTCCTGAAATCTCAGCAAACATTTTTTCACCCAATCTTGATGATACTTCCATTTAATGATCAGTACACCAATCCCACTTGGCTCACCAAATTTCGTTCTTCTAGGTTAAACCGTTCCTTTGCAGTAACCGTTTTCATGTTTTAGGTTTCACTCTGTTTTCTCCTATATGGATACATGTAGTTGGAACTCTAAATCAAACACGGTTTGTGCTAGCTCTTTGAAACTTGGCACAATAATGTAGTTCCAAGTTCTATCGCTATGGTTTGTGTGCTATTGAAGTAGCCCCAAGCAGAGACTGACGAGAATCCCTTTCACTAAAAGAGATTGCCAGGCTTGCAAAAAACTGCGAGTTTCCTGAAATCTCAGCAAACATTTTTTCACCCAATCTTGATGATCCTTCCATTTAATGATCAGTACACCAATCCCACTTGGCTCACAAAATTTCGTTCTTCTAGGTTAAACAGTTCCTTTGCAGTAACCGTTTTCATGTTTAGGTTTCACTCTGTTTTCTCCTATATGCATACATGTAGTTGGAACTCTAAATCAAACACGGCTTGTGCTAGCTATTTGAAACTTGGCACAATAATGTAGTTCCAAGTTCTATCGCTATGGTTTGTGTGCTATTGAAGTAGCCCCAAGCAGAGACTGACGAGAATCCCTTTCATTGAAAGGGGTTGCCAAGCTTGCAAAAAACTGCGAGTTTCCTGAAATCTCAGCAAACATTTTTTCACCCAATCTTGATGATACTTCCATTTAATGATCAGTACACCAATCCCACTTGGCTCACCAAATTTCGTTCTTCTAGGTTAAACCGTTCCTTTGCAGTAACCGTTTTCATGTTTAGGTTTCACTCTGTTTTCTCCTATATGCATACATGTAGTTGGAACTCTAAATCAAACACGGCTTGTGCTAGCTATTTGAAACTTGGCACAATAATGTAGTTCCAAGTTCTATCGCTATGGTTTGTGTGCTATTGAAGTAGCCCCAAGCAGAGACTGACGAGAATCCCTTTCATAGAAAGGGGTTGCCAGGCTTCCAAAAAACTGCGAGTTTCCTGAAATCTCAGCAAACATTTTTTCACCCAGTCTTGATGATACTTCCATTTAATGATCAGGACACCAATCCCACTTGGCTCACCAAATTTCGTTCTTCTAGGTTAAACCGTTCCTTTGCAGTAACCGTTTTCATGTTTAGGTTTCACTCTGTTTTCTCCTATATGGATACATGTAGTTGGAACTCTAAATCAAACACGGTTTGTGCTAGCTCTTTGAAACTTGGCACAATAATGTAGTTCCAAGTTCTATCGCTATGGTTTGTGTGCTATTGAAGTAGCCCCAAGCAGAGACTGACGAGAATCCCTTTCATTGAAAGGGGTTGCCAAGCTTGCAAAAAACTGCGAGTTTCCTGAAATCTCAGCAAACATTTTTTCACCCAATCTTGATGATACTTCCATTTAATGATCAGTACACCAATCCCACTTGGCTCACCAAATTTCGTTCTTCTAGGTTAAACCGTTCCTTTGCAGTAACCGTTTTCATGTTTAGGTTTCACTCTGTTTTCTCCTATATGGATACATGTAGTTGGAACTCTAAACCAAACACGGTTTGTGCTAGCTCTTTGAAACTTGGCACAATAATGTAGTTCCAAGTTCTATCGCTATGGTTTGTGTGCTATTGAAGTAGCCCCAAGCAGAGACTGACGAGAATCCCTTTCATAGAAAGGGGTTGCCAGGCTTCCAAAAAACTGCGAGTTTCCTGAAATCTCAGCAAACATTTTTTCACCCAGTCTTGATGATACTTCCATTTAATGATCAGGACACCAATCCCACTTGGCTCACCAAATTTCGTTCTTCTAGGTTAAACCGTTCCTTTGCAGTAACCGTTTTCATGTTTAGGTTTCACTCTGTTTTCTCCTATATGGATACATGTAGTTGGAACTCTAAATCAAACACGGTTTGTGCTAGCTCTTTGAAACTTGGCACAATAATGTAGTTCCAAGTTCTATCGCTATGGTTTGTGTGCTATTGAAGTAGCCCCAAGCAGAGACTGACGAGAATCCCTTTCATTGAAAGGGGTTGCCAAGCTTGCAAAAAACTGCGAGTTTCCTGAAATCTCAGCAAACATTTTTTCACCCAATCTTGATGATACTTCCATTTAATGATCAGTACACCAATCCCACTTGGCTCACCAAATTTCGTTCTTCTAGGTTAAACCGTTCCTTTGCAGTAACCGTTTTCATGTTTAGGTTTCACTCTGTTTTCTCCTATATGCATACATGTAGTTGGAACTCTAAATCAAACACGGTTTGTGCTAGCTCTTTGAAACTTGGCACAATAATGTAGTTCCAAGTTCTATCGCTATGGTTTGTGTGCTATTGAAGTAGCCCCAAGCACAGACTGACGAGAATCCCTTTCACTAAAAGGGATTGCCAGGCTTGCAAAAAACTGCGAGTTTCCTGAAATCTCAGCAAACATTTTTCACCCAATCTTGATGATCCTTCCATTTAATGATCAGTACACCAATCCCACTTGGCTCACAAAATTTCGTTCTTCTAGGTTAAACAGTTCCTTTGCAGTAACCGTTTTCATGTTTAGGTTTCACTCTGTTTTCTCCTATATGCATACATGTAGTTGGAACTCTAAATCAAACACGGCTTGTGCTAGCTATTTGAAACTTGGCACAATAATGTAGTTCCAAGTTCTATCGCTATGGTTTGTGTGCTATTGAAGTAGCCCCAAGCAGAGACTGACGAGAATCCCTTTCATTGAAAGGGGTTGCCAAGCTTGCAAAAAACTGCGAGTTTCCTGAAATCTCAGCAAACATTTTTTCACCCAATCTTGATGATACTTCCATTTAATGATCAGTACACCAATCCCACTTGGCTCACCAAATTTCGTTCTTCTAGGTTAAACCGTTCCTTTGCAGTAACCGTTTTCATGTTTAGGTTTCACTCTGTTTTCTCCTATATGGATACATGTAGTTGGAACTCTAAATCAAACACGGTTTGTGCTAGCTCTTTGAAACTTGGCACAATAATGTAGTTCCAAGTTCTATCGCTATGGTTTGTGTGCTATTGAAGTAGCCCCAAGCAGAGACTGACGAGAATCCCTTTCATAGAAAGGGGTTGCCAGGCTTCCAAAAAACTGCGAGTTTC
>NW_027552329.1:0-24209 GCF_045843805.1 Urocitellus parryii
TTAACCTAGAAGAACGAAATTTGGTGAGCCAAGTGGAAATAGGTGTACTGATCATTACATGGCAAGTATCATCAAGATTGGGTGAAAAAATGTTTGCTGAGATTTCCAGAAACTCGTAGTTTTTTGGAAGCTTGGCAACCCCTTTCCAATGAAAGTGATTCTCGTCAGTCTCTGCTTGGGGCTACTCCATAGGACACAAACCATAGCGATAGAACTTGGAACTACATTATTGTGCCAACTTTCAAAGAGCTAGCACAAACCGTGTTTGATTTAGAGTTCCAAATACATGTATCCATATAGGAGAAAACAGAGTGAAACCTAAACATGAATACGGTTTCTCCAAAGGAACGGTTTATCCTAGAACAACGCAATTTGGTGAGCCAAGTGGGATTGGCTGTACTGATCATTACCTGCAAGTATCATCAAGATTGGGTGAAAAAATGTTTGCTGAGATTTCAGGAAACTCGTAGTTTTTTGGAAGCTTGGCAACCCCTGTCAATGAAAGTGATTCTCGTCCTTCTCTGCTTGGGGCTACTTCAATAGGACACAAACCATAGCGATAGAACTTGGAACTACATTATTGTTCCAAGTTTCAAAGAGATAGCACAAACCGTGTTTGATTTAGACGTTCCAACTACATGTATTCATATAGGAGAAAACAGAGTGAAACCTAAACATGAAAACGGTTACTGCAAAGGAACGGTTTAACCTAGAATAACGAAATTTGGTGAGCCAAGTGGGATTGGTGTACTGATCATTAAATGGAAGTATCATCAAGATTGGGTGAAAAAATGTTTGCTGAGATTTCAAGAAACTCGTAGTTTTTTGGAAGCTTGGCAACCCCTTCCAATGAAAGTGATTCTCCGTCAGTCTCTGCTTGGGGCTACTTCAATAGGACACAAACCATAGCGATAGAACTTGGAACTACATTATTGTGCCAAGTTTTAAAGAGCTAGCACAAATGTGTTTGATTTACAGTTCCAACTACATGTATCTATATAGGAGAAAACAGAGTGAAACCTAAACATGAAAACGGTTACTGCAAAGGAACGGTTTAACCTAGAAAAACGAAATTTGGTGAGCCAAGTGGGATTGGTGTACTCATCATTACCTGGAAGTATCATCAAGATTGAGTGAAAAAATGTTTGCTGAGATTTCAGGAAACACGTAGTTTTTTGGAAGCTTGGCTACCCCTTTCAATGAAAGTGATTCTCGTCAGTCTCTGCTTGGGGCTACTTCAATAGGACAGAAACCATAGCGATAGAACTTGGAATTACATTATTGTGCCAAGTTTCAATGAGCTTGCACAAACCGTGTTTCATTTAGAGTTCCAACTACATGTATCCATATAGGAGAAAACAGAGAGAAACCTAAACATGAAAACGGTTACTGCAAAGGAACCGTTTAACCTAGAAGAACGAAATTTGGTGAGCCAAGTGGGATTGGTGTACTTATCATTACCTGCCAGTATCATCAAGATTGGGTGAAAAAATGTTTGCTGAGATTACAGGAAACTCGTAGTTTTTTGGAAGCTTGGCAACCCCTTTCAATGAAAGTGATTCTCGTCAGTCTCTGCTTGGTGCTACTTCCATAGGACACAAACCATAGCGATAGAACTTGGAACTACATTATTGTGCCAAGTTTCAAAGAGCTAGCACAAACCGTGTTTGATTTAGAGTTCCAACTACATGTATCCATATAGGAGAAAACAGAGTGAAACCTAAACATGAAAACGGTTACTGCAAAGGAACGGTTTAACCTAGAAGAACGAAGTTTGGTGAGCCAAGTGGGACTGGTGTACTGATCATTACCTCCAAGTATCATCACGATTGGGTGAAAAAATGTTTGCTGAGATTTCAGGAAACTCGTAGTTTTTTGGAAGCTTGGCAACCCCTTCCAATGAATGTGATTCTCGTCAGTCTCTGCTTGGGGCTACTTCAATAGGACACAAACCACAGCGATAGAACTTGGAACTACATTATTGTGCCAAGTTTCAAAGAGCTAGCACAAACCGTGTTTGATTTAGAGTTCCAAATACATGTATCTATATAGGAGAAAACAGAGTGAAACCTAAACATGAAAACTGTTACTGCAAAGGAACGGTTTAACCTAGAAGAACGAAATTTGTTGAGCCAAGTGGGATTGCTGTACTGATCATTACCTGCAAGTATCATCAAGATTGGGTGAAAAAATGTTTGCTGAGATTGCAGGAAACTCGTAGTTTTTTGGAAGCTTGGCAACCCCTTTCAATGAAAGTGATTCTCTTCAGTCTCTGCTTGGGGCTACTTCCATAGGACACAAACCATAGCGATAGAACTGGGAACTACATTATTGTGCCAAGTTTCAACGAGCTAGCACAAACCGTGTTTGATTTAGACTTCCAACTACATGTATCCATATAGGAGAAAACAGAGTGAAACCTAAACATGAAAACGGTTACTGCAAAGGAACAGTTTAACCTAGAAGAACGAAATTTGGTGAGCCAAGTGGAAATAGTGTACTGATCATTACCTGCAAGTATCATCAAGATTGGGTGAAAAAATGTTTGCTGAGATTTCAAGAAACTCGTAGATTTTTGGAAGCTTGGCAACCCCTTCCAATGAATGTGATTCTCCTCAGTCTCTGCTTGGGGCTACTTCAGTAGGACACAAACCATAGCGATAGAACTTGGAACTACATTATTGTGCCAAGTTTCAAAGAGCTAGCGCAAACCGTGTTTGATTTAGAGTTCCAAATACATGTATCTATATAGGAGAAAACAGAGTGAAACCTAAACATGAAAACGGTTACTGCAAAGGAACGGTTTAACCTAGAAGAACGAAATTTGGTGAGCCAAGTGGGATTGGTGTACTGATCATTACCTCCAAGTATCATCATGATTGGGTGAAAAAATGTTTGCTGAGATTTCAGGAAACACGTAGTTTTTGGAAGCTTGGCAACCCCTTTCAATGAAAGTGATTCTCGTCAGTCTCTGCTTGGGGCTACTTCCATAGGACACAAACCATAGCGATAGAACTTGGAACTACATTATTGTGCCAAGTTTCAAAGAGCTAGCACAAACCGTGTTTCATTTAGAGTTCCAACTACATGTATCCATATAGGAGAAAACAGAGTGAAACCTAAACATGAAAACGGTTACTGCAAAGGAACGGTTTAACCTAGAAGAACGAAATTTGGTGAGCCAAGTGGGACTGGTGTACTGATCATTACCTCCAAGTATCATCACGATTGGGTGAAAAAATGTTTGCTGAGATTTCAAGAAACTCGTAGTTTTTTGGAAGCTTGGCAACCCCTTCCAATGAATGTGATTCTCGTCAGTCTCTGCTTGGGGCTACTTCAATAAGACACAAACCATACGGATAGAACTTGGAACTACATTATTGTGCCAAGTTTCAAAGAGCTAGCGCAAACCGTGTTTGATTTAGAGTTCCAAATACATGTATCTATATAGGAGAAAACAGAGTGAAACCTAAACATGAAAACTGTTACTGCAAAGGAACGGTTTAACCTAGAAGAACGAAATTTGTTGAGCCAAGTGGGATTGCTGAACTGATCATTACCTGCAAGTATCATCAAGATTGGGTGAAAAAATGTTTGCTGAGATTTCAGGAAACTCGTAGTTTTTTGGAAGCTTGGCAACCCCTTTCAATGAAAGTGATTCTCGTCAGTCTCTGCTTGGGGCTACTTCCATAGGACACAAACCATAGCGATAGAACTTGGAACTACATTATTGTGCCAAGTTTCAACGAGCTAGCACAAACCGTGTTTGATTTAGACTTCCAACTACATGTATCCATATAGAAGAAAACAGAGTGAAACCTAAACATGAAAACGGTTACTGCAAAGGAACGGTTTTACCTAGAAGAAAGAAATTTGGTGAGCCAAGTGGAAATAGTGTACTGATCATTACCTGCAAGTATCATCAAGATTGGGTGAAAAAATGTTTGCTGAGATTTCAAGAAACTCGTAATTTTTTGGAAGCTTGGCAACCCCTTCCAATGAATGTGATTCTCCTCAGTCTCTGCTTGGGGCTACTTCAGTAGGACACAAACCATAGCGATAGAACTTGGAACTACATTATTGTGCCAAGTTTCAAAGAGCTAGCACAAACCGTGTTTGATTTAGACTTCCAACTACATGTATCTATATAGGAGAAAACAGAGTGAAACCTAAACATGAAAACGGTTACTGCAAAGGAACGGTTTAACCTAGAAGAACGAAATTTGGTGAGCCAAGTGGGATTGGTGTACTCATCATTACCTGGAAGTATCATCAAGATTGAGTGAAAAAATGTTTGCTGAGATTTCAGGAAACACGTAGTTTTTTGGAAGCTTGGCAACCCCTTTCAATGAAAGTGATTCTCGTCAGTCTCTGCTTGGGGCTACTTCAATAGGACAGAAACCATAGCGATAGAACTTGGAATTACATTATTGTGCCAAGTTTCAATGAGCTTGCACAAACCGTGTTTCATTTAGAGTTCCAACTACATGTATCCATATAGGAGAAAACAGAGAGAAACCTAAACATGAAAACGGTTACTGCAAAGGAACCGTTTAACCTAGAAGAACGAAATTTGGTGAGCCAAGTGGGATTGGTGTACTTATCATTACCTGCCAGTATCATCAAGATTGGGTGAAAAAATGTTTGCTGAGATTACAGGAAACTCGTAGTTTTTTGGAAGCTTGGCAACCCCTTTCAATGAAAGTGATTCTCGTCAGTCTCTGCTTGGGGCTACTTCCATAGGACACAAACCATAGCGATAGAACTTGGAACTATATTATTGTGCCAAGTTTCAAAGAGCTAGCAGAAACCGTGTTTGATTTAGACTTCCAACTACATGTATCCATATAGGAGAAAACAGAGTGAAACCTAAACATGAAAACGGTTACTGCAAAGGAACAGTTTAACCTAGAAGAACGAAATTTGGTGAGCCAAGTGGGACTGGTGTACTGATCATTACCTCCAAGTATCATCACGATTGGGTGAAAAAATGTTTGCTGAGATTTCAAGAAACTCGTAGTTTTTTGGAAGCTTGGCAACCCCTTCCAATGAATGTGATTCTCGTCAGTCTCTGCTTGGGGCTACTTCAATAGGACACAAACCATAGCGATAGAACTTGGAACTACATTATTGTGCAAAGTTTCAATGAGCTTGCACAAACCGTGTTTCATTTAGAGTTCCAAATACATGTATCCATATAGGAGAAAACAGAGTGAAACCTAAACATGAAAACGGTTACTGTAAAGGAACGGTTTAACCTAGAAGAACGAAATTTGGTGAGCCATGTGGGACTGGTGTACTGATCATTACCTGCAAATATCATCAAGATTGGGTGAAAAAATGTTTGCTGAGATTTCAGGAAACTCGTAGTTTTTTGGAAGCTTGGCGACCCCTTTCAATGAAAGTGATTCTCGTCAGTCTCTGCTTGGGGCTACTTCAATAAGACACAAACCATACTGATAGCACTTGTAACTACATTATTGTGCCACGTTTCAAAGAGCTAGCACAAACCGTGTTTGATTTAGACTTCCAACTACATGTATCCATATAGGAGAAAACAGAGTGAAAACTAAACATGAAAACGGTTACTGCAAAGGAACAGTTTAACCTAGAAGAACGAAATTTGGTGAGCCTAGTGGAAATAGTGTACTGATCATTACCTGCAAGTATCATCAAGATTGGGTGAAAAAATGTTTGCTGAGATTTCAAGAAACTCGTAGTTTTTTGGAAGCTTGGCAACCCCTTCCAATGAATGTGATTCTCGTCAGTCTCTGCTTGGGGCTACTTCCATAGGACACAAACCATAGCGATAGAACTTGGAACTACATTATTGTGCCAAGTTTCAAAGAGCTAGCGCAAACCGTGTTTGATTTAGAGTTCCAAATACATGTATCTATATAGGAGAAAACAGAGTGAAACCTAAACATGAAAACTGTTTCTTCAAAGGAACGGTTTAACCTAGAAGAACGAAATTTGTTGAGCCAAGTGGGATTGCTGTACTGATCATTACCTGCAAGTATCATCAAGATTGGGTGAAAAAATGTTTGCTGAGATTTCAGGAAACTCGTAGTTTTTTGGAAGCTTGGCAACCCCTGTCAATGAAAGTGATTCTCCTCAGTCTCTGCTTGGGGCTACTTCCATAGGACACAAACCATAGCTATAGAACTTGGAACTACATTATTGTGCCAAGTTTCAACGAGCTAGCACAAACCGTGTTTGATTTAGACTTCCAACTACATGTATCCATATAGGAGAAAACAGAGTGAAACCTAAACATGAAAACGGTTACTGCAAAGGAACGGTTTAACCTAGAAGAACGAAATTTGGTGAGCCAAGTGGAAATAGTGTACTGATCATTACCTGCAAGTATCATCAAGATTGGGTGAAAAAATGTTTGCTGAGATTTCAAGAAACTCGTAGTTTTTTGGAAGCTTGGCAACCCCTTCCAATGAATGTGATTCTCCTCAGTCTCTGCTTGGGGCTACTTCAGTAGGACACAAACCATAGCGATAGAACTTGGAACTACATTATTGTGCCAAGTTTCAAAGAGCTAGCACAAACCGTGTTTGATTTAGAGTTCCAACTACATGTATCTATATAGGAGAAAACAGAGTGAAACCTAAACATGAAAACGGTTACTGCAAAGGAACGGTTTAACCTAGAAAAACGAAATTTGGTGAGCCAAGTGGGATTGGTGTACTCATCATTACCTGGAAGTATCATCAAGATTGAGTGAAAAAATGTTTGCTGAGATTTCAGGAAACACGTAGTTTTTTGGAAGCTTGGCTACCCCTTTCAATGAAAGTGATTCTCGTCAGTCTCTGCTTGGGGCTACTTCAATAGGACAGAAACCATAGCGATAGAACTTGGAATTACATTATTGTGCCAAGTTTCAATGAGCTTGCACAAACCGTGTTTCATTTAGAGTTCCAACTACATGTATCCATATAGGAGAAAACAGAGAGAAACCTAAACATGAAAACGGTTACTGCAAAGGAACCGTTTAACCTAGAAGAACGAAATTTGGTGAGCCAAGTGGGATTGGTGTACTTATCATTACCTGCCAGTATCATCAAGATTGGGTGAAAAAATGTTTGCTGAGATTACAGGAAACTCGTAGTTTTTTGGAAGCTTGGCAACCCCTTTCAATGAAAGTGATTCTCGTCAGTCTCTGCTTGGTGCTACTTCCATAGGACACAAACCATAGCGATAGAACTTGGAACTACATTATTGTGCCAAGTTTCAAAGAGCTAGCACAAACCGTGTTTGATTTAGAGTTCCAACTACATGTATCCATATAGGAGAAAACAGAGTGAAACCTAAACATGAAAACGGTTACTGCAAAGGAACGGTTTAACCTAGAAGAACGAAGTTTGGTGAGCCAAGTGGGACTGGTGTACTGATCATTACCTCCAAGTATCATCACGATTGGGTGAAAAAATGTTTGCTGAGATTTCAAGAAACTCGTAGTTTTTTGGAAGCTTGGCAACCCCTTCCAATGAATGTGATTCTCGTCAGTCTCTGCTTGGGGCTACTTCAATAGGACACAAACCACAGCGATAGAACTTGGAACTACATTATTGTGCCAAGTTTCAAAGAGCTAGCACAAACCGTGTTTGATTTAGAGTTCCAAATACATGTATCTATATAGGAGAAAACAGAGTGAAACCTAAACATGAAAACTGTTACTGCAAAGGAACGGTTTAACCTAGAAGAACGAAATTTGTTGAGCCAAGTGGGATTGCTGTACTGATCATTACCTGCAAGTATCATCAAGATTGGGTGAAAAATGTTTGCTGAGATTGCAGGAAACTCGTAGTTTTTTGGAAGCTTGGCAACCCCTTTCAATGAAAGTGATTCTCTTCAGTCTCTGCTTGGGGCTACTTCCATAGGACACAAACCATAGCGATAGAACTGGGAACTACATTATTGTGCCAAGTTTCAACGAGCTAGCACAAACCGTGTTTGATTTAGACTTCCAACTACATGTATCCATATAGGAGAAAACAGAGTGAAACCTAAACATGAAAACGGTTACTGCAAAGGAACAGTTTAACCTAGAAGAACGAAATTTGGTGAGCCAAGTGGAAATAGTGTACTGATCATTACCTGCAAGTATCATCAAGATTGGGTGAAAAAATGTTTGCTGAGATTTCAAGAAACTCGTAGATTTTTGGAAGCTTGGCAACCCCTTCCAATGAATGTGATTCTCCTCAGTCTCTGCTTGGGGCTACTTCAGTAGGACACAAACCATAGCGATAGAACTTGGAACTACATTATTGTGCCAAGTTTCAAAGAGCTAGCGCAAACCGTGTTTGATTTAGAGTTCCAAATACATGTATCTATATAGGAGAAAACAGAGTGAAACCTAAACATGAAAACTGTTACTGCAAAGGAACGGTTTAACCTAGAAGAACGAAATTTGGTGAGCCAAGTGGGATTGGTGTACTCATCATTACCTGGAAGTATCATCAAGATTGAGTGAAAAAATGTTTGCTGAGATTTCAGGAAACACGTAGTTTTTTGGAGGCTTGGCAACCCCTTTCAATGAAAGTGATTCTCGTCAGTCTCTGCTTGGGGCTACTTCAATAGGACAGAAACCATAGCGATAGAACTTGGAATTACATTATTGTGCCAAGTTTCAATGAGCTTGCACAAACCGTGTTTCATTTAGAGATCCAACTACATGTATCCATATAGGAGAAAACAGAGAGAAACCTAAACATGAAAACGGTTACTGCAAAGGAACCGTTTAACCTAGAAGAACGAAATTTGGTGAGCCAAGTGGGATTGGTGTACTTATCATTACCTGCCAGTATCATCAAGATTGGGTGAAAAAATGTTTGCTGAGATTACAGGAAACTCGTAGTTTTTTGGAAGCTTGGCAACCCCTTTCAATGAAAGTGATTCTCGTCAGTCTCTGCTTGGGGCTACTTCCATAGGACACAAACCATAGCGATAGAACTTGGAACTACATTATTGTGCCAAGTTTCAAAGAGCTAGCACAAACCGTGTTTGATTTAGAGTTCCAACTACATGTATCCATATAGGAGAAAACAGAGTGAAACCTAAACATGAAAACGGTTACTGCAAAGGAACGGTTTAACCTTGAAGAACGAAATTTGGTGAGCCAAGTGGGACTGGTGTACTGATCATTACCTCCAAGTATCATCACGATTGGGTGAAAAAATGTTTGCTGAGATTTCAAAAACTCGTAGTTTTTTGGAAGCTTGGCAACCCCTTCCAATGAATGTGATTCTCGTCAGTCTCTGCTTGGGGCTACTTCAATAGGACACAAACCATAGCGATAGAACTTGGAACTACATTATTGTGCAAAGTTTCAATGAGCTTGCACAAACCGTGTTTCATTTAGAGTTCCAAATACATGTATCCATATAGGAGAAAACAGAGTGAAACCTAAACATGAAAACGGTTACTGTAAAGGAACGGTTTAACCTAGAAGAACGAAATTTGGTGAGACATGTGGGACTGGTGTACTGATCATTACCTGCAAATATCATCAAGATTGGGTGAAAAAATGTTTGCTGAGATTTCAGGAAACTCGTAGTTTTTTGGAAGCTTGGCGACCCCTTTCAATGAAAGTGATTCTCGTCAGTCTCTGCTTGGGGCTACTTCAATAAGACACAAACCATACCGAGAGCACTTGTAACTACATTATTGTGCCACGTTTCAAAGAGCTAGCACAAACCGTGTTTGATTTAGACTTCCAACTACATGTATCCATATAGGAGAAAACAGAGTGAAACCTAAACATGAAAACGGTTACTGCAAAGGAACAGTTTAACCTAGAAGAACGAAATTTGTTGAGCCAAGTGGGACTGGTGTACTGATCATTACCTGCAAGTATCATCAAGATTGGGTGAAAAAATGTTTGCTGAGATTTCAAGAAACTCGTAGTTTTTTGGAAGCTTGGCAACCCCTTCCAATGAATGTGATTCTCGTCAGTCTCTGCTTGGGGCTACTTCAGTAGGACACAAACCATAGCGATAGAACTTGGAACTACATTATTGTGCCAAGTTTCAAAGAGCTAGCGCAAACCGTGTTTGATTTAGAGTTCCAAATACATGTATCTATATAGGAGAAAACAGAGTGAAACCTAAACATGAAAACTGTTACTGCAAAGGAACGGTTTAACCTAGAAGAACGAAATTTGGTGAGCCAAGTGGGATTGGTGTACTGATCATTACCTGCAAGTATCATCAAGATTGGGTGAAAAAATGTTTGCTGAGATTTCAGGAAACTCGTAGTTTTTTGGAAGCTTGGCAACCCCTTTCAATGAAAGTGATTCTCGTCAGTCTCTGCTTGGGGCTACTTCCATAGGACACAAACCATAGCGATAGAACTTGGAACTACATTATTGTGCCAAGTTTCAACGAGCTAGCACAAACCGTGTTTGATTTAGACTTCCAACTACATGTATCCATATAGGAGAAAACAGAGTGAAACCTAAACATGAAAACGGTTACTGCAAAGGAACGGTTTAACCTAGAAGAACGAAATTTGGTGAGCCAAGTGGGACTGGTGTACTGATCATTACCTCCAAGTATCATCACGATTGGGTGAAAAAATGTTTGCTGATATTTCAAGAAACTCCTAGTTTTTTGGAAGCTTGGCAACCCCTTCCAATGAATGTGATTCTCGTCAGTCTCTGCTTGGGGCTACTTCAATAGGACACAAACCATAGCGATAGAACTTGGAACTACATTATTGTGCAAAGTTTCAATGAGCTTGCACAAACCGTGTTTCATTTAGAGTTCCAAATACATGTATCCATATAGGAGAAAACAGAGTGAAACCTAAACATGAAAACGGTTACTGTAAAGGAACGGTTTAACCTAGAAGAACGAAATTTGGTGAGCCATGTGGGACTGGTGTACTGATCATTACCTGCAAATATCATCAAGATTGGGTGAAAAAATGTTTGCTGAGATTTCAGGAAACTCGTAGTTTTTTGGAAGCTTGGCGACCCCTTTCAATGAAAGTGATTCTCGTCAGTCTCTGCTTGGGGCTACTTCAATAAGACACAAACCATACCGATAGCACTTGTAACTACATTATTGTGCCACGTTTCAAAGAGCTAGCACAAACCGTGTTTGATTTAGACTTCCAACTACATGTATCCATATAGGAGAAAACAGAGTGAAACCTAAACATGAAAACGGTTACTGCAAAGGAACAGTTTAACCTAGAAGAACGAAATTTGGTGAGCCTAGTGGGACTGGTGTACTGATCATTACCTCCAAGTATCATCAAGATTGGGTGAAAAAATGTTTGCTAAGATTTCTAGAAACTCGTAGTTTTTTGGAAGCTTGGCAACCCCTTCCAATGAATGTGATTCTCGTCAGTCTCTGATTGGGGCTACTTCAGTAGGACACAAACCATAGCGATAGAACGTGGAACTACATTATTGTACCAAGTTTCAAAGAGTTAACACAAACCGTGTTTGATTTAGAGTTCCAACTACATGTATCTATATAGGAGAAAACAGAGTGAAACCTAAACATGAAAACGGTTACTGCAAAGGAACGGTTTAACCTAGAAGAACGAAATTTGTTGAGCCAAGTGGGATTGCTGTACTGATCATTACCTGCAAGTATCATCAAGATTGGGTGAAAAAATGTTTGCTGAGATTTCAGGAAACTCGTAGTTTTTTGGAAGCTTGGCAACCCCTTTCATTGAAAGTGATTCTCGTCAGTCTCTGCTTGGGGCTACTTCCATAGGACACAAACCATAGCGATAGAACTTGGAACTACATTATTGTGCCAAGTTTCAAAGAGCTAGCACAAACCGTGTTTGATTTAGTCTTCCAACTACATGTATCCATATAGGAGAAAACAGAGTGAAACCTAAACATGAAAACGGTTACTGCAAAGGAACGGTTTAACCTAGAAGAACGAAATTTGGTGAGCCAAGTGGAAATAGTGTACTGATCATTACCTGCAAGTATCATCAAGATTGGGTGAAAAAAGGTTTGCTGAGATTTCAAGAAACTCGTATTTTTTTGGAAGCTTGGCAACCCCTTCCAATGAATGTGATTCTCGTCAGTCTCTGCTTGGGGCTACTTCAGTAGGACACAAACCATAGCGATAGAACTTGGAACTACATTATTGTGCCAAGTTTCAAAGAGCTAGCACAAACCGTGTTTGATTTAGAGTTCCAACTACATGTATCTATATAGGAGAAAACAGAGTGAAACCTAAACATGAAAACGGTTACTGCAAAGGAACGGTTTAACCTACAAGAACGAAATTTGGTGAGCCAAGTGGGATTGGTGTACTCATCATTACCTGCAAGTATCATCAAGATTGAGTGAAAAAATGTTTGCTGAGATTTCAGGAAACACGTAGTTTTTTGGAAGCTTGGCAACCCCTTTCAATGAAAGTGATTCTCGTCAGTCTCTGCTTGGGGCTACTTCCATAGGACACAAACCATAGCGATAGAACTTGGAACTACATTATTGTGCCAAGTTTCAAAGAGCTAGCACAAACCGTGTTTCATTTAGAGTTCCAACTACATGTATCCATATAGGAGAAAACAGAGTGAAACCTAAACATGAAATGGTTACTGCAAAGGAACGGTTTAACCTAGAAGAACGAAATTTGGTGAGCCAAGTGGGACTGGTGTACTGATCATTACCTCCAAGTATCATCACGATTGGGTGAAAAAATGTTTGCTGAGATTTCAAGAAACTCGTAGTTTTTTGGAAGCTTGGCAACCCCTTCCAATGAATGTGATTCTCGTCAGTCTCTGCTTTGGGCTACTTCAATAGGACACAAACCATAGCGATAGAACTTGGAACTACATTATTGTGCAAAGTTTCAATGAGCTTGCACAAACCGTGTTTCATTTAGAGTTCCAACTACATGTATCCATATAGGAGAAAACAGAGTGAAACCTAAACATGAAAACGGTTACTGTAAAGGAACGGTTTAACCTAGAAGAACGAAATTTGGTGAGCCATGTGGGACTGGTGTACTGATCATTACCTGCAAGTATCATCAAGATTGGGTGAAAAAATGTTTGCTGAGATTTCAGGAAACTCGTAGTTTTTTGGAAGCTTGGCGACCCCTTTCAATGAAAGTGATTCTCGTCAGTCTCTGCTTGGGGCTACTTCAATAAGACACAAACCATACCGATAGCACTTGTAACTACATTATTGTGCCAAGTTTCAAAGAGCTAGCACAAACCGTGTTTGATTTAGACTTCCAACTACATGTATCCATATAGGAGAAAACAGAGTGAAACCTAAACATGAAAACGGTTACTGCAAAGGAACAGTTTAACCAAGAAGAACGAAATTTGGTGAGCCTAGTGGAAATAGTGTACTGATCATTACCTGCAAGTATCATCAAGATTGGGTGAAAAAATGTTTGCTGAGATTTCAAGAAACTCGTAGTTTTTTGGAAGCTTGGCAACCCCTTCCAATGAATGTGATTCTCGTCAGTCTCTGCTTGGGGCTACTTCAGTAGGACACAAACCATAGCGATAGAACTTGGAACTACATTATTGTGCCAAGTTTCAAAGAGCTAGCGCAAACCGTGTTTGATTTAGAGTTCCAAATACATGTATCTATATAGGAGAAAACAGAGTGAAACCTAAACATGAAAACTGTTACTGCAAAGGAACGGTTTAACCTAGAAGAACGAAATTTGGTGAGCCAAGTGGGATTGGTGTACTGATCATTACCTGCAAGTATCATCAAGATTGGGTGAAAAAATGTTTGCTGAGATTTCAGGAAACTCGTAGTTTTTTGGAAGCTTGGCAACCCCTTTCAATGAAAGTGATTCTCGTCAGTCTCTGCTTGGGGCTACTTCCATAGGACACAAACCATAGCGATAGAACTTGGAACTACATTATTGTGCCAAGTTTCAACGAGCTAGCACAAACCGTGTTTGATTTAGACTTCCAACTACATGTATCCATATAGGAGAAAACAGAGTGAAACCTAAACATGAAAACGGTTACTGCAAAGGAACGGTTTAACCTAGAAGAACGAAATTTGGTGAGCCAAGTGGGACTGGTGTACTGATCATTACCTCCAAGTATCATCACGATTGGGTGAAAAAATGTTTGCTGATATTTCAAGAAACTCCTAGTTTTTTGGAAGCTTGGCAACCCCTTCCAATGAATGTGATTCTCGTCAGTCTCTGCTTGGGGCTACTTCAATAGGACACAAACCATAGCGATAGAACTTGGAACTACATTATTGTGCAAAGTTTCAATGAGCTTGCACAAACCGTGTTTCATTTAGAGTTCCAAATACATGTATCCATATAGGAGAAAACAGAGTGAAACCTAAACATGAAAACGGTTACTGTAAAGGAACGGTTTAACCTAGAAGAACGAAATTTGGTGAGCCATGTGGGACTGGTGTACTGATCATTACCTGCAAATATCATCAAGATTGGGTGAAAAAATGTTTGCTGAGATTTCAGGAAACTCGTAGTTTTTTGGAAGCTTGGCGACCCCTTTCAATGAAAGTGATTCTCGTCAGTCTCTGCTTGGGGCTACTTCAATAAGACACAAACCATACCGATAGCACTTGTAACTACATTATTGTGCCACGTTTCAAAGAGCTAGCACAAACCGTGTTTGATTTAGACTTCCAACTACATGTATCCATATAGGAGAAAACAGAGTGAAACCTAAACATGAAAACGGTTACTGCAAAGGAACAGTTTAACCTAGAAGAACGAAATTTGGTGAGCCTAGTGGGACTGGTGTACTGATCATTACCTCCAAGTATCATCAAGATTGGGTGAAATAATGTTTGCTAAGATTTCTAGAAACTCGTAGTTTTTTGGAAGCTTGGCAACCCCTTCCAATGAATGTGATTCTCGTCAGTCTCTGATTGGGGCTACTTCAGTAGGACACAAACCATAGCGATAGAACGTGGAACTACATTATTGTACCAAGTTTCAAAGAGTTAACACAAACCGTGTTTGATTTAGAGTTCCAACTACATGTATCTATATAGGAGAAAACAGAGTGAAACCTAAACATGAAAACGGTTACTGCAAAGGAACGGTTTAACCTAGAAGAACGAAATTTGTTGAGCCAAGTGGGATTGCTGTACTGATCATTACCTGCAAGTATCATCAAGATTGGGTGAAAAAATGTTTGCTGAGATTTCAGGAAACTCGTAGTTTTTTGGAAGCTTGGCAACCCCTTTCATTGAAAGTGATTCTCGTCAGTCTCTGCTTGGGGCTACTTCCATAGGACACAAACCATAGCGATAGAACTTGGAACTACATTATTGTGCCAAGTTTCAAAGAGCTAGCACAAACCGTGTTTGATTTAGTCTTCCAACTACATGTATCCATATAGGAGAAAACAGAGTGAAACCTAAACATGAAAACAGTTACTGCAAAGGAACGGTTTAACCTAGAAGAACGAAATTTGGTGAGCCAAGTGGAAATAGTGTACTGATCATTACCTGCAAGTATCATCAAGATTGGGTGAAAAAAGGTTTGCTGAGATTTCAAGAAACTCGTATTTTTTTGGAAGCTTGGCAACCCCTTCCAATGAATGTGATTCTCGTCAGTCTCTGCTTGGGGCTACTTCAGTAGGACACAAACCATAGCGATAGAACTTGGAACTACATTATTGTGCCAAGTTTCAAAGAGCTAGCACAAACCGTGTTTGATTTAGAGTTCCAACTACATGTATCTATATAGGAGAAAACAGAGTGAAACCTAAACATGAAAACGGTTACTGCAAAGGAACGGTTTAACCTACAAGAACGAAATTTGGTGAGCCAAGTGGGATTGGTGTACTCATCATTACCTGCAAGTATCATCAAGATTGAGTGAAAAAATGTTTGCTGAGATTTCAGGAAACACGTAGTTTTTTGGAAGCTTGGCAACCCCTTTCAATGAAAGTGATTCTCGTCAGTCTCTGCTTGGGGCTACTTCCATAGGACACAAACCATAGCGATAGAACTTGGAACTACATTATTGTGCCAAGTTTCAAAGAGCTAGCACAAACCGTGTTTCATTTAGAGTTCCAACTACATGTATCCATATAGGAGAAAACAGAGTGAAACCTAAACATGAAAATGGTTACTGCAAAGGAACGGTTTAACCTAGAAGAACGAAATTTGGTGAGCCAAGTGGGACTGGTGTACTGATCATTACCTCCAAGTATCATCACGATTGGGTGAAAAAATGTTTGCTGAGATTTCAAGAAACTCGTAGTTTTTTGGAAGCTTGGCAACCCCTTCCAATGAATGTGATTCTCGTCAGTCTCTGCTTTGGGCTACTTCAATAGGACACAAACCATAGCGATAGAACTTGGAACTACATTATTGTGCAAAGTTTCAATGAGCTTGCACAAACCGTGTTTCATTTAGAGTTCCAACTACATGTATCCATATAGGAGAAAATAGAGTGAAACCTAAACATGAAAACGGTTACTGTAAAGGAACGGTTTAACCTAGAAGAACGAAATTTGGTGAGCCATGTGGGACTGGTGTACTGATCATTACCTGCAAGTATCATCAAGATTGGGTGAAAAAATGTTTGCTGAGATTTCAGGAAACTCGTAGTTTTTTGGAAGCTTGGCGACCCCTTTCAATGAAAGTGATTCTCGTCAGTCTCTGCTTGGGGCTACTTCAATAAGACACAAACCATACCGATAGCACTTGTAACTACATTATTGTGCCAAGTTTCAAAGAGCTAGCACAAACCGTGTTTGATTTAGACTTCCAACTACATGTATCCATATAGGAGAAAACAGAGTGAAACCTAAACATGAAAACGGTTACTGCAAAGGAACAGTTTAACCTAGAAGAACGAAATTTGGTGAGCCAAGTGGAAATAGTGTACTGATCATTACCTGCAAGTATCATCAAGATTGGGTGAAAAAATGTTTGCTGAGATTTCAAGAAACTCGTAGTTTTTTGGAAGCTTGGCAACCCCTTTCAATGAAAGTGATTCTCGTCAGTCTCTGCTTGGGGCTACTTCCATAGGACACAAACCATAGCGATAGAACTTGGAACTACATTATTGTGCCATGTTTCAAAGAGCTAGCACAAACCGTGTTTGATTTAGAGTTCCAACTACATGTATCCATATAGGAGAAAACAGAGTGAAACCTAAACATGAAAACGGTTACTGCAAAGGAACGGTTTAACCTAGAAGAACGAAATTTGGTGAGCCAAGTGGAAATAGTGTACTGATCATTACCTGCAAGTATCATCAAGATTGGGTGAAAAAATGTTTGCTGAGATTTCAAGAAACTCGTAGTTTTTTGGAAGCTTGGCAACCCCTTCCAATGAATGTGATTCTCGTCAGTTTCTGATTGGGGCTACTTCAGTAGGACACAAACCATAGCGATAGAACTTGGAACTACATTATTGTGCCAAGTTTCAAAGAGCTAGCACAAACCGTGTTTGATTTAGAGTTCCAAATACATGTATCTATATAGGAGAAAACAGAGTGAAACCTAAACATGAAAACGGTTACTGCAAAGGAACGGTTTAACCTAGAAGAACGAAATTTGGTGAGCCAAGTGGGATTGGTGTACTGATCATTACCTGCCAGTATCATCAAGATTGGGTGAAAAAATGTTTGCTGAGATTACAGGAAACTCGTAGTTTTTTGGAAGCTTGGCAACCCCTTTCAATGAAAGTGATTCTCGTCAGTCTCTGCTTGGTGCTACTTCCATAGGACACAAACCATAGTGATAGAACTTGGAACTACATTATTGTGCCATGTTTCAAAGAGCTAGCACAAACCGTGTTTGATTTAGAGTTCCAACTACATGTATCCATATAGGAGAAAACAGAGTGAAACCTAAACATGAAAACGGTTACTGCAAAGGAACGGTTTAACCTAGAAGAACGAAGTTTGGTGAGCCAAGTGGGACTGGTGTACTGATCATTACCTCCAAGTATCATCACGATTGGGTGAAAAAATGTTTGCTGAGATTTCAAGAAACTCGTAGTTTTTTGGAAGCTTGGCAACCCCTTCCAATGAATGTGATTCTCGTCAGTCTCTGCTTGGGGCTACTTCAATAGGACACAAACCACAGCGATAGAACTTGGAACTACATTATTGTGCCAAGTTTCAAAGAGCTAGCACAAACCGTGTTTGATTTAGAGTTCCAAATACATGTATCTATATAGGAGAAAACAGAGTGAAACCTAAACATGAAAACTGTTACTGCAAAGGAACGGTTTAACCTAGAAGAACGAAATTTGTTGAGCCAAGTGGGATTGCTGTACTGATCATTACCTGCAAGTATCATCAAGATTGGGTGAAAAAATGTTTGCTGAGATTGCAGGAAACTCGTAGTTTTTTGGAAGCTTGGCAACCCCTTTCAATGAAAGTGATTCTCTTCAGTCTCTGCTTGGGGCTACTTCCATAGGACACAAACCATAGCG
Source organism: Urocitellus parryii (assembly GCF_045843805.1). NCBI lineage: Eukaryota > Metazoa > Chordata > Mammalia > Rodentia > Sciuridae > Urocitellus > Urocitellus parryii. The sequence continues at coordinate 18,407 of NW_027552329.1, forward strand.
ATAGAACTGGGAACTACATTATTGTGCCAAGTTTCAACGAGCTAGCACAAACCGTGTAACCGTGTTGATTTAGACTTTCCAACTACATGTATCCATATAGGAGAAAACAGAGTGAAACCTAAACATGAAAACGGTTACTGCAAAGGAACAGTTTTACCTAGAAGCAACGAAATTTGGTGACCGCCAAGTGGAAATAGTGTACTGATCATTACCTTGCAAGTATCATCACGATTGGGTGAAAAAATGTTTGCTGAGATTTCAAGAAAACCGTAGATTTTTTGGAAGCTTGGCAACCCTTCCAATGAATGTGATTCTCCTCAAGTCTCCTGCTTGGGCTACGTTCAGTAGGACACAAACCATAGCGATAGAACTTGGAAACTACATTATTGTGCCAAGTTTCAAAGAGCTAGCGCAAAACCGTGTTTGATTTAGAGTTCCAAATACATGTATCTATATAGGAGAAAACAGAGTGAACCCTAAACATGAAAACTGTTACTGCAAAGGAAACGGTTTAACTAGAAGAACGAAATTTGGTGAGCCAAGTGGGATTGGTGTACTCATCATTACCTGGAAGTATCATCAAGATTGAGTGAAAAAATGTTTGCTGAGATTTCAGGAAACACGTAGTTTTTTGGAGGCTTGGCAACCCCATTTCAATGGAAAGTTGATTCTCGTCAGTCTCTGCTTGGGGCTACTTCAATAGGACAGAAACCATAGCGATAGAACGTGAATTACATTATTGTGCCAAGTTTCAATGAGCTTGCACAAACCGTGTTTTCATTTAGAGTTCCAACTACATGTATCCATATAGGAGAAAACACAGAGAAACTAAACATGAAAACGGGTTACTGCCAAAGGAACCGTTTAACCTAGAAGAACGAAATTTGGTGAGCCAAGTGGGATTGGTGTACTTATCATTACCTGCCAGTATCATCAAGATTGGGTGAAAAAATGTTTGCTGAGATTACAGGAAACTCGTAGTTTTTGGAAGCTTGGCAACCCCTTTCAATGAAAGTGATCTCTCGTCAGTCTCTGCTTGGGGCTACTTCCATAGGACACAAACCATAGCGATAGAACCTTGGACTACATTATTGTGCCAAGTTTCAAAGAGCTAGCAACAAACCGTGTTTGATTTAGAGTTCCCAACTACATGTATCCATATAGGAGAAAACAGAGTGAAACCTAAACATGAAAACGGTTACTGCAAAGGAACGGTTTTAACTTGAAGAACGAAATTTGGTGAGCCAAGTGGAGACTGGTGTACTGATCATTACCTCCAAGTATCATCACAATTGGGTGAAAAAATGTTTGCTGAGATTTCAAGAAACTCGTAGTTTTTTGGAAGCTTGGCAACCCCTTCCAATGAATGTGATTCCTCGTCAGTCTCTGCTTGGGGCTACTTCAATAGGACACAAACCACAGCGATAGAACTTGGAACTACATTATTGTGCCAAGTTTCAAAGAGCTAGCACAAACCGTGTTTGATTTAGAGTTCCAAATACATGTATCTATATAGGAGAAAACAGAGTGAAACCTAAACATGAAAACTGTTACTGCAAAGGAACGGTTTAACCTAGAAGAACGAAATTTGTTGAGCCAAGTGGGATTGCTGTACTGATCATTACCTGCAAGTATCATCAAGATTGGGTGAAAAAATGTTTGCTGAGATTGCAGGAAACTCGTAGTTTTTTGGAAGCTTGGCAACCCCTTTCAATGAAAGTGATTCTCTTCAGTCTCTGCTTGGGGCTACTTCCATAGGACACAAACCATAGCGATAGAACTGGGAACTACATTATTGTGCCAAGTTTCAATGAAGCTTGCACAAACCGTGTTTCATTTAGAGTTCCAAATACATGTATCCATATAGGAGAAAACAGAGTGAAACCTAACATGAAAACGGTTACTGTAAAGGAACGGTTTAACCTAGAAGAACGAAATTTGGTGAGACATGTGGGACTGGTGTACTGATCATTACCTGCAAATATCATCAAGATTGGGTGAAAAAATGTTTGCTGAGATTTCAGGAAACTCGTAGTTTTTGGAAGCTTGGCGACCCCTTTCAATGAAAAGTGATTCTCGTCAGTCTCTGCTTGGGGGCTACTTCAATAAGACACAAACCATACCGATAGCACTTGTAAACTACATTATTGTGCCACGTTTCAAAGAGCTAGCACAAAACCGTGTTTGATTTAGACTTCCAACTACATGTATCCATATAGGAGAAAACAGAGTGAAACCTAAACATGAAAACGGTTACTGCAAAGGAACAGTTTAACCTAGAAGAACGAAATTTGGTGAGCCAAGTGGAAATAGTGTACTGATCATTACCTGCAAGTATCATCAAGATTGGGTGAAAAAATGTTTGCTGAGATTTCAAGAAACTCGTAGATTTTTGGAAGCTTGGCAACACCTTCCAATGAATGTGATTCTCCTCAGTCTCTGCTTGGGGCTACTTCAGTAGGACACAAACCATAGCGATAGAACTTGGAACTACATTATTGTGCCAAGTTTCAACGAGCTAGCGCAAACCGTGTTTGATTTAGAGTTCCAAATACATGTATCTATATAGGAGGAAACAGAGTGAAAACCTAAACATGAAAACTGTTACTGCAAAGGAACGGTTTAACCTAGAAGAACGAAATTTGGGGTGAGCCAAGTGGGATTGTGTACTCATCATTACCTGGAAGTATCATCAAGATTGAGTGAAAAAATGTTTGCTGAGATTTTCAGGAAACACGTAGTTTTTTGGAGGCTTGGCAACCCCTTTCAATGAAAGTGATTCTCGTCAGTCTCTGCTTGGGGCTACTTCAATAGGACAGAAACCATAGCGATAGAACTTGGAATTACATTATTGTGCCAAGTTCAATGAGCTTGCACAAACCGTGTTTTCATTTAGAGTTCCAACTACATGTATCCATATAGGAGAAAAACAGAGAGAAACCTAAACATGAAAACGTGTTACTGCAAAGGAACCGTTTAACCTAGAAGAACGAAATTTGGTGAGCCAAGTGGGATTGGTGTACTTATCATTACCTGCCAGTATCATCAAGATTGGGTGAAAAAATGTTTGCTGAGATTACAGGAAACTCGTAGTTTTTGGAAGCTTGGCAACCCCTTTCAATGAAAGTGCTTCTCGTCAGTCTCTGCTTGGGGCTACTTCCATAGGACACAAACCATAGCGATAGAACTTGGAACTACATTATTGTGCCAAGTTTCAAAGAGCTAGCACAAACCGTGTTTGATTTAGAGTTCCAACTACATGTATCCATATAGGAGAAAACAGAGTGAAACCTAAACATGAAAACGGTTACTGCAAAGGAACGGTTTAACCTTGAAGAACGAAATTTGGTGAGCCAAGTGGGACTGGTGTACTGATCATTACCTCCAAGTATCATCACGATTGGGTGAAAAAATGTTTGCTGAGATTTCAAGAAACTCGTAGTTTTTTTGGAAGCTTGGCAACCCCTTCCAATGAATGTGATTCTCGTCCAGTCTCTGCTTGGGGGCTACTTCAATAGGACACAAACCATAGCGATAGAACTTGGAACTACATTATTGTGCAAAGTTTCAATGAGCTTGCACAAACCGTGTTTCATTTAGAGTTCCAAATACATGTATCCATATAGGAGAAAACAGAGTGAAACCTAAACATGAAAACGGTTACTGTAAAGGAACGGTTTAACCTAGAAGAATGAAATTTTGGTGAGACATGTGGGACTGGTGTACTGACTCATTCAACCGATTTCAGGAAACTCGTAGTTTTTTGGAAGCTTGGCGACCCCTTTCAATGAAAGTGATTCTCGTCAGTCTCTGCTTGGGGCTACTTCAATAAGACACAAACCATACCGATAGCACTTGTAACTACATTATTGTGCCACGTTTCAAAGAGCTAGCACAAACCGTGTTTGATTTAGACTTCCAACTACATGTATCCATATAGGAGAAAACAGAGTGAAACCTAAACATGAAAACGGTTACTGCAAAGGAACAGTTTAACCTAGAAGAACAAAATTTGGTGAGCCTAGTGGAAATAGTGTACTGATCATTACCTGCAAGTATCATCAAGATTGGGTGAAAAAATGTTTGCTGAGATTTCAAGAAACTCGTAGTTTTTTGGAAGCTTGGCAACCCCTTCCAATGAATGTGATTCTCGTCAGTCTCTGCTTGGGGCTACTTCAGTAGGATACAAACCATAGCGATAGAACTTGGAACTACATTATTGTGCCATGTTTCAAAGAGCTAGCGCAAACCGTGTTTGATTTAGAGTTCCAAATACATGTATCTATATAGGAGAAAACAGAGTGAAACCTAAACATGAAAACTGTTACTGCAAAGGAACGGTTTAACCTAGAAGAACGAAATTTGTTGAGCCAAGTGGGATTGCTGTACTGATCATTACCTGCAAGTATCATCAAGATTGGGTGAAAAAATGTTTGCTGAGATTTCAGGAAACTCGTAGTTTTTTGGAAGCTTGGCAACCCCTTTCAATGAAAGTGATTCTCGTCAGTCTCTGCTTGGGGCTACTTCCATAGGACACAAACCATAGCGATAGAACTTGGAACTACATTATTGTGCCAAGTTTCAACGAGCTAGCACAAACCGTGTTTGATTTAGACTTCCAACTACATGTATCCATAAAGGAGAAAACAGAGTGAAACCTAAACATGAAAACGGTTACTGCAAAGGAACGGTTTAACCTAGAAGAACGAAATTTGGTGAGCCAAGTGGGACTGGTGTACTGATCATTACCTCCAAGTATCATCAAGATTGGGTGAAAAAATGTTTGCTGATATTTCAAGAAACTCCTAGTTTTTTGGAAGCTTGGCAACCCCTTCCAATGAATGTGATTCTCGTCAGTCTCTGCTTGGGGCTACTTCAATAGGACACAAACCATAGCGATAGAACTTGGAACTACATTATTGTGCAAAGTTTCAATGAGCTTGCACAAACCGTGTTTCATTTAGAGTTCCAAATACATGTATCCATATAGGAGAAAACAGAGTGAAACCTAAACATGAAAACGGTTACTGTAAAGGAACGGTTTAACCTAGAAGAACGAAATTTGGTGAGCCATGTGGGACTGGTGTACTGATCATTACCTGCAAATATCATCAAGATTGGGTGAAAAAATGTTTGCTGAGATTTCAGGAAACTCGTAGTTTTTTGGAAGCTTGGCGACCCCTTTCAATGAAAGTGATTCTCGTCAGTCTCTGCTTGGGGCTACTTCAATAAGACACAAACCATACCGATAGCACTTGTAACTACATTATTGTGCCACGTTTCAAAGAGCTAGCACAAACCGTGTTTGATTTAGACTTCCAATTACATGTATCCATATAGGAGAAAACAGAGTGAAACCTAAACATGAAAACGGTTACTGCAAAGGAACAGTTTAACCTAGAAGAACGAAATTTGGTGAGCCTAGTGGAAATAGTGTACTGATCATTACCTGCAAGTATCATCAAGATTGGGTGAAAAAATGTTTGCTGAGATTTCAAGAAACTCGTAGTTTTTTGGAAGCTTGGCAACCCCTTCCAATGAATGTGATTCTCGTCAGTCTCTGCTTGGGGCTACTTCAGTAGGACACAAACCATAGCGATAGAACTTGGAACTACATTATTGTGCCAAGTTTCAAAGAGCTAGCGCAAACCGTGTTTGATTTAGAGTTCCAAATACATGTATCTATATAGGAGAAAACAGAGTGAAACCTAAACATGAAAACTGTTACTGCAAAGGAACGGTTTAACCTAGAAGAACGAAATTTGTTGAGCCAAGTGGGATTGCTGTACTGATCATTACCTGA
>NW_027552330.1:0-24055 GCF_045843805.1 Urocitellus parryii
AAAATTCTCAGCAAAACATTTTTTTCACCCAATCTTGATGATACTTCCATTTAATGATCAGTACACCAATCCCACTTGGCTCACCAAATTCGTTCTTCTAGGTAAAAACCGTTCCTTTGCAGTAACCGTTTTCATGTTTAGGTTTCACTCTGTTTTCTCCAATATGGATACATGTAGTTGGAACTCTAAATCAAACACGGTTACTGCTAGCTCTTTGAAACTTGGCACAATAATGTAGATCTAGTTCTATCGCTATTGTTTGTGTCCTATTGAAGTAGCCCCATGCAGAGACTGACGAGAATCACCTTTCATTGAAAGGGGTTGCCAAGCTCCAAAAAACTACGAGTTTCCTGAAATCTCAGCAAACATTTTTTCACCCATCTGATGATACTTCCATTTAATGATCAGTACACCAATCCCACTTGGCTCATCAAATTTCGTTCTTCTAGGTTAAACCGTTCCTTTGCAGTAACCATTTTCATGTTTAGGTTTCACTCTGTTCTCTCCAATATGGATACATGTAGTTGGAACTCTAATCAAACACGGTTTGTGCTAGCTCTTGAAACTTGGCACAGTAATGTAGTTCCAAGTTCTATCGCTATGGTTGGTGTCCTACTGAAGTAGCCCAAGCAGAGACTGACGAGAATCACTTTCATTGAAAGGGTTGCCAAGCTTCCAAAATACTACGAGTTTCCTGAAAACTCAGCAAACATTTTTTCACCCAATCTTTATGATACTTCCATTTAATGATCATTACACCAACCCCACTTGGCTCACCAAATTTCGTTCTTCTAGGTTAACCGTTCCTTTCAGTAACCCTTTTCATGTTTAGCTTTCACTCTGTTTTCTCCTATATGGATACATGCAGTTGGAACTCTAAATCAAACACGTTTATGCTAGCTATTTGAAACTTGGCAAAATAATGTAGTTCCAAGTTCTATCGCTATGGTTTGTATCCTATTGAAGTAGCCCCAAGCAGAGACTGACGAGATTCATTTCTATTGAAAGGGGTTGCCAAGCTTCCAAAAATCTACGAGTTTCCTGAATACTCAGAAACATTTTTTTCACCCAATCTTGATCATACATCCATTTAATGATCAGTCACGAATCTCACTTGGCTCACCAAATTTCGTTCTTCTAGTTTAAACTGTTCCTTTGCAGAAACCGTTTTCATGTTTAGGTTTCACTCTGTTTTCTCCTATATGGATACATGTAGTTGGAACTCTAAATCAAAACACGGTTTGTGCTAGCTATTTGAAACTTGGCACAATAATGTAGTTCCAAGTTCTATCGGTATGGTTTGTGTCCTATTGAATTAGCCCCAAGCAGAGACTGACGAGAATCACTTTCATTGAAAGGGTTGCCAAGCTTCCAAATAACTACTAGTTTCCTGAAATCTCAGCAAACATATTTTCACCCAATCTTGATGATACTTCCATTTAATGATCAGTACACCAATCCCACTTGGCTCACCAAATTGCATTCTTCTAGGTTAAAACCGTTCCTTTGCAATAACCGTTTTCATGTTTAGGTTCACTCTGTTTTCTCCTATATGGATACATGTAGTTGGAACTCTAAATCAAACACGGTTTGTTGCTAGCTCATTGAAACTTGGCACAATAATGTAGTTCCAAGTTCTATCGCTATGGTTTGTGTCCTATTGGAATACCCCAAGCAGAGACTGACGAGAATCACTTTCATTGAAAGGGGTTGCCAAGCTTCCAAAACCTGCGAGTTTCCTGAAATCTCAGCAATCATTTTTTCACCCAATCTTGATGATACTTCCATTTAATGGTCAGTACACGAATCCCACTTGGCTCACCAAAAATTTCGTTTTTCTAGGTTAAACGGTTTCTTTGCAGTAACCCTTTTTATGTTTAGGTTTCACTCTGGTTTCTCCTATATGGATACATGCAGTTGGAAATCTAAATCAAACACGGTTTGTGCTAGCTCTTTGAAACTTGGCACAATAATGTAGTTCTAAGTTCTATTGCTATGGTTTGTGCCTATTGAAGTAGCCCAAGCAGAGACTGACGAGAATCACTTTCATTGAAAGGGGTTGCCAAGCTTCCAAAAAACTACGAGTTCCTGAAATCTCAGTAAACCTTTTTTCAGCCAATCTTGATGATACTTCCATTTAATGATCAGTATACGAATCCCACTTGGCTCACCAAATTTCGTTCTTCTAGGTTAAACCGTTCCTTTGCAGTAACCGTTTTCATGTTTAGATTTCACTCTGTTTTCTCCTATATGGATACATGTACTTGGAACTCTAAATCAAACACGGTTTGTGCTAGCTCTTTGAAACTTGGCACAATAATGTAGTTCCAAGTTCTATAGCTATGGTTGTGTCTATTGAAGTAGCCTAAGCAGAGACTGACGAGAATCACTTCATTGAAAGGGGTTGCCAAGCTCCAAAAACTACGAGTTTCCTGAAATCTCAGCAAACATTTTTTCACCCAATCTTGATGATACTTCCATTTAAATGATTCAGTACACCAATCCCACTTGGCTCACCAAATTTCGTTCTTCTAGGTTAAACCGTTCCTTTGCAGGAACCGTTTTCATGTTTAGGTTTCACTCTGTTTTCTCGTATATGGATACATGTAGTTGGAACTCTAAATCAAACACGGTTGTGCTAGCTCAATGAAACTTGGCACAATAATGTAGTTCCAAGTTCTATCGCTATGGTTTGTGTCCTATTGAAGTAGCCCCAAGCAGAGACTGACGAGAATCACTTTCATTGAAAGGGGTTGCCAAGCTCCAAAACTACGAGTTTCCTGAAATCTCAGCAAAACATTTTTTCACCCAATCTTGATGATACTTCCATTTAATGATCAGTACACCAATCCCACTTGGCTCACCAAATTTCGTTCTTCAATTCAAACTGTTCCTTTGCAGTAACCGTTTTCATGTTTAGGTTTCACTCTGTTTTCTCCTATATGGATACATGTAGTTGGAAGTCTAAATCAAACACGGTTTGTGCTAGCTCTTTGAAACTTGGTACAATAATGCAGTTCCAAGTTCTATCGCTATGGTTGTGTCCTATTGAAGTAGCCCAAGCAGAGACTGACGAGAATCAACTTTCATTGAAAGGGGTTGCCAAGCTTCCAAGAAACTACGAGTTTCCTGAAATTCTCAGCAAACATTTTTTCACCCAATCTTGATGATACTTCCATTTAATGATCAGTACACCAATCCCACTTGGCTCACCATATTTCGTTCTTCTAGGTTAAACGTTCCTTTGCAGTAACCGTTTTCATATTTAGGTTTCACTCTGTTTTCTCCAATATGGATACATGTAGTTGGGAACTCTAAATCAAACACGGTTTGTGCTAGCTCTTTGAAACTTGCACAATAATGTAGTTCCAAGTTCTATCGCTATGGTTTTTGTCCTATTGAAGTAGCCCCAAGCAGAGACTGAGGAGAATCACTTTCATTGAAAGGGGGTTGCCAAAGCTTCCAAAAACTACGAGTTTCCTGAATTCTCAGGAAACATTTTTTCACCCAATGTTGATGATACTTCCATATAATGATCATACACCAATCCCACTTGGCTCACCAAATATCGTTCTTCTAGGTTAAACCGTTCCTTTGCAGTAACCGTTTCATGTTTAGGTTTCACTCTGTTTTCTCCTATATGGATACATGTAGTTGGAACTCTAAACCAAACACGGTTTGTGCTAGCTCTTTGAAACTTTGGCCATATAATGTAGTTCCAAGTTCTATCGCTATGGTTTTGTGTGCTATTGAAGTAGCCCCAAGCAGAGACTGACTGAGAATCCACATTCATTGAAAGGGGTTGCCAAGCTTCCAAAAAACTACGAGTTTCCTGAAATCTCAGCAAACATTTTTTCACCCAATCTTGATGATACTTCCATTTAATGATCAGTACACCCCAATCCCACTTGGGTCACCAAATTTCGTTCTTCTAGGTCAAACCGTTCCTTTGCAGTAACCGTTTTCATGTTTAGGTTTCACTCTGTTTTCTCCTATATGGATACATGTAGTTGGAAGTCTAAATCAAACACGGTTTGTGCTAGCTCTTTGAAACTTGGCACAATCAATGTAGTTCCAAGGTCTATCACTATGGTTTGTGTCCTATTGAAGTAGCCCCAAGCAGAGACTGACGAGAATCACTTTCATTGGAAAGGGGTTTGCCAAGCTTCCAAAAAACTACGAGTTTCCTGATATCTCAGCAAACATTTTTTTCACACCCAATCTTGATGATACTTGCATTTAATGATCAGTACACCAATCCCACTTGGCTCACCAAATTTCGTTCTTCTAGTAAAACAGTTCCTTTGCAGTAACCGTTTACATGTTTAGGTTTCACTCTGTTTTCTCCAATATGGATACATGTAGTTGGAAGTCTAAATCAAACACGGTTTGTGCTAGCTCTTTGAAACTTGGCACAATAATGTAGTTCCAAGTTCTATCGCTATGGTTTGTGTCCTATTGAAGTAGCCCCAAGCAGAGACTGACGAGAATCACTTTCATTGAAAGGGGTTGCCAAGCTTCCAAAAAACTACGAGTTTCCTGAAATCTCAGCAAACATTTTTTCACCCAATCTTGAATGATACTTCCATTTAATGATCAGTACACCAATCCCACTTGGCTCACCAAATTCGTTCTTCTAGGTAAAACCGTTCCTTTGCAGTAACCGTTTTCATGTTTAGGTTTCACTCTGTTTTCTCCAATATGGATACATGTAGTTGGAACTCTAAATCAAACACGGTTACTGCTAGCTCTTTGAAACTTGGCACAATAATGTAGATCTAGTTCTATCGCTATTGTTTGTGTCTATTGAAGTAGCCCCATGCAGAGACTGACGAGAATCACTTTCATTGAAAGGGTTGCCAAGCTCCCAAAAAAACTACGAGTTCCTGAAATCTCAGCAAACATTTTTCACCCAATCTTGATGATACTTCCATTTAATGATCAGTACACCAATCCCACTTGGCTCATCAAATTTCGTTCTTCTAGGTTAAACCGTTCCTTTGCAGTAACCATTTTCATGTTTAGGTTTCACTCTGTTCTCTCCAATATGGATACATGTAGTTGGAACTCTAAATCAAACACGGTTGTGCTAGCTCTTTGAAACTTGGCACAGTAATGTAGTTCCAAGTTCTATCGCTATGGTTGGTGTCCTACTGAAGTAGCCCCAAGCAGAGACTGACGAGAATCACTTTCATTGAAAGGGGTTGCCAAGCTTCCAAAAAACTACGAGTTTCCTGAAAACTCAGCAAACATTTTTTCACCCAATCTTTATGATACTTCCATTTAATGATCATTACACCAACCCCACTTGGCTCACCAATTTCGTTCTTCTAGGTTAAACCGTTCCTTTGCAGTAACCCTTTTCATGTTTAGCTTTCACTTCTGTTTTCTCCTATATGGATACATGCAGTTGGAACTCTAAATCAAACACGGTTTATGCTAGCTATTTGAAACTTGGCAAAATAATGTAGTTCCAAGTTCTATCGCTATGGTTGTATCCTATTGAAGTAGCCCCAAGCAGAGACTGACGAGATTCATTTCTATTGAAAGGGGTTGCCCAAGCTTCCAAAAATCTACGAGTTTCCTGAATACTCAGGAAACATTTTTCACCCAATCTTGATCATACATCCATTTAATGATCAGTACACGAATCTCACTTGGCTCACCAAAATTTCGTTCTTCTAGTTTAAACTGTTCCTTTGCAGAAAACCGTTTTCATGTTTAGGTTTCACTCTGTTTTCTCCTATATGGATACATGTAGTTGGAACTCTAAATCAAACACGGTTTGTGCTAGCTATTTGAAACTTGGCACAATAATGTAGTTCCAAGTTCTATCGGTATGGTTTGTGTCCTATTGAATTAGCCCCAAGCAGAGACTGACGAGAATCACTTTCATTGAAAGGGTTGCCAAGCTTCCAAAAAAACTACTAGTTTCCTGAAATCTCAGCAAACATATTTTCACCCAATCTTGATGGATACTTCCATTTAATGATCAGTACACCAATCCCACTTGGCTCACCAAATTGCATTCTTCTAGGTTAAACCGTTCCTTGCAATAACCGTTTTCATGTTTAGGTTTCACTCTGTTTTCTCCTATATGGATACATGTAGTTGGAACTCTAAATCAAACACGGTTGTGCTAGCTCATTGAAACTTGGCACAATAATGTAGTTCCAAGTTCTATCGCTATGGTTTGTGTCCTATTGAAATACCCCAAGCAGAGACTGGACGAGAATCACTTTCATTGAAAGGGTTGCCAAGCTTCCAAAAACCTGCGAGTTTCCTGAAATCTCAGCAATCATTTTTTTCACCCAATCTTGATGATACTTCCATTTAATGGTCAGTACACGAATCCCACTTGGCTCACCAAATTTCGTTTTTCTAGGTTAAACGGTTTTCTTTGCAGTAACCCTTTTATGTTTAGGTTTCACTCTGGTTCTCCTATATGGATACATGCAGTTGGAATCTAAATCAAACACGGTTTGTGCTAGCTCTTTGAAACTTGGCACAATAATGTAGTTCTAAGTTCTATTGCTATGGTTGTGTCCTATTGAAGTAGCCCCAAGCAGAGACTGAACGAGAATCACTTTCATTGAAAGGGTTTGCCAAGCTTCCAAAAACTACGAGTTTCCTGAAATCTCAGTAAACCTTTTTCAGCCAATCTTGATGATACTTCCATTTAATGATCAGTATACGAATCCCACTTGGCTCCACCAAATTTCGTTCTTCTAGGTTAAACCGTTCCTTTGCAGTAACCGTTTTCATGTTAGATTCACTCTGTTTTCTCCTATATGGATACATGTACTTGGAACTCTAAATCAAACACGGTTTGTGCTAGCTCTTTGAAACTTGGCACAATAATGTAGTTCCAAGTTCTATAGCTATGGTTTGTGTCTATTGAAGTAGCCCTAAGCAGAGACTGACGAGAATCACTTTCATTGAAAGGGGTTGCCAAGCTCCAAAAAACTACGAGTTTCCTGAAATCTCAGCAAACATTTTTTCACCCAATCTTGATGATACTTCCATTTAATGATCAGTACACCAATCCCACTTGGCTCACCAAATTTCGTTCTTCTAGGTTTAAACCGTTCCTTTGCAGGAACCGTTTTCATGTTTAGGTTTCACTCTGTTTTCTCGTATATGGATACATGTAGTTGGAACTCTAAATCAAACACGGTTTGTGCTAGCTCAAATGAAACTTGGCACAATAATGTAGTTCCAAGTTCTATCGCTATGGTTTGTGTCTATTGAAGTAGCCCCAAGCAGAGACTGACGAGAATCACTTTCATTGAAAGGGGTTGCCAAGCTCCAAAACTACGAGTTTCCTGAAATCTCAGCAAACATTTTTCACCCAATCTTGATGATACTTCCATTTAATGATCAGTACACCAATCCCCACTTGGCTCACCAAATTTCGTTCTTCAATTCAAACTGTTCCTTTGCAGTAAACCGTTTTTCATGTTTAGGTTTCACTCTGTTTCTCCTATATGGATACATGTAGTTGGAAGTCTAAATCAAACACGGTTTGTGCTAGCTCTTTGAAACTTGGTACAATAATGCAGTTCCAAGTTCTATCGCTATGTTTTGTGTCCTATTGAAGTAGCCCCAAGCAGAGACTGACGAGAATCACTTTCATTGAAAGGGGTTGCCAAGCTTCCAAGAAACTACGAGTTTCCTGAAATCTCAGCCAAAACATTTTTTCACCCAATCTTGATGATACTTCCATTTAATGATCAGTACACCAATCCCACTTGGCTCACCATATTTCGTTCTTCTAGGTTAAACCGTTCCTTTGCAGTAACCGTTTTCATATTTAGGTTTCACTCTGTTTTCTCCAATATGGATACATGTAGTTGGAACTCTAAATCAAACACGGTTTGTGCTAGCTCTTTGAAACTTGGCACAATAATGTAGTTCCAAGTTCTATCGCTATGGTTTTTGTCCTATTGAAGTAGCCCCAAGCAGAGACTGAGGAGAATCACTTTCATTGAAAGGGGTTGCCAAGCTTCCAAAAAACTACGAGTTTCCTGAATTCTCAGGAAACATTTTTCACCCAATGTTGATGATACTTCCATATAATGATCAATACACCAATCCCACTTGGCTCACCAAATATCGTTTTCTTCTAGGTTAAACGTTCCTTTGCAGTAACCGTTTCATGTTTAGGTTTCACTCTGTTTTCTCCTATATGGATACATGTAGTTGGAACTCTAAAAACCAAACACGGTTTGTGCTAGCTCTTTGAAACTTGGCCATATAATGTAGTTCCAAGTTCTATCGCTATGGTTTGTGTGCTATTGAAGTAGCCCCAAGCAAGAGACTGACGAGAATCACATTCATTGAAAGGGGTTGCCAAGCTTCCAAAAAACTACGAGTTTCCTGAAATCTCAGCAAACATTTTTTCACCCAATCTTGATGATACTTCCATTTAATGATCAGTACACCAATCCCACTTGGGTCACCAAATTTCGTTCTTCTAGGTCAAACCGTTCCTTTGCAGTAACCGTTTTCATGTTTAGGTTTCACTCTGTTTCTCCTATATGGATACATGTAGTTGGAAGTCTAAATCAAACACGGTTTGTGCTAGCTCTTTGAAACTTGGCACAATCATGTAGTTCCAAGGTCTATCACTATGGTTTGTGTCCTATTGAAGTAGCCCCAAGCAGAGACTGACGAGAATCACTTTCATTGAAAGGGTTGCCAAGCTTCCAAAAAAACTACGAGTTTCCTGATATCTCAGCAAAACATTTTTCACCCAATCTTGATGATACTTGCATTTAATGATCAGTACACCAATCCCACTTGGCTCACCAAATTTCGTTCTTCTAGGTAAAACAGTTTCCTTTGCAGTAACCGTTTACATGTTTAGGTTCACTCTGTTTCTCCAATATGGATACATGTAGTTGGAAGTCTAAATCAAACACGGTTTGTGCTAGCTCTTTGAAACTTGGCACAATAATGTAGTTCCAAGTTCTATCGCTATGGTTTGTGTCCTATTGAAGTAGCCCCAAGCAGAGACTGACGAGAATCACTTTCATTGAAAGGGGTTGCCAAGCTTCCAAAAACTACGAGTTTCCTGAAATCTCAGCAAACATTTTTTCACCCAATCTTGATGATACTTCCATTTAATGATCAGTACACCAATCCCACTTGGGCTCACCAAATTTCGTTCTTCTAGGTAAAACCGTTCCTTTGCAGTAACCGTTTTCTTGTTTAGGTTTCACTCTGTTTTCTCCAATATGGATACATATATTTTGGAACTCTAAAATCAACACGGTTACTGCTAGCTCTTTGAAACTTGGCACAATAATGTAGATCTAGTTCTATCGCTATTGTTTGTGTCCTATTGAAGTAGCCCCATGCAGAGACTGACGAGAATCACTTTCATTGAAAGGGGTTGCCAAGCTCCAAAAAACTACGAGTTTCCTGAAATCTCAGCAAACATTTTTTCACCCAATCTTGATGATACTTCCATTTAATGATCAGTACAACCAATCCCACTTGGCTCATCAAATTTCGTTCTTCTAGGTAAAACAGTTCCTTTGCAGTAACCGTTTTCATGTTTAGTTCACTCTCTTTTCTCCAATATGGATACATGTAGTTGGAAGTCTAAATCAAACACGGTTTGTGCTAGCTCTTTGAAACTTGGCACAATAATGTAGTTCCAAGTTCTATCGCTATGGTTTGTGTCCTATTGAAGTAGCCCCAAAGCAGGAGACTGGAACGAGAATCACTTTCATTGAAAGGGGTTGCCAAGCTTCCAAAAACTACGAGTTCCTGAAATCTCAGCAAACATTTTTTCACCCAAACTTGATGATACTTCCATTTAATGATCAGTACACCAATCCCCACTTGGCTCACCAAATTTCGTTCTTCTAGGTAAAACCGTTCCTTTGCAGTAACCGTTTTCATGTTTAGGTTTCACTCTGTTTTCGCCAATATGGATACATGTAGTTGGAACTCTAAATCAAACACGGTTACTGCTAGCTCTTTGAAACATGGCACAATTAATGTAGATCTAGTTTCTAATCGCTATTGTTTGTGTCCTATTGAAGTAGCCCCATGCAGAGACTGACGAGAATCACTTTCATTGAAAGGGGTTGCCAAGCTCCAAAAAAACTACGAGTTTCCTGAAATCTCAGCAAACCATTTTTTCACCCAATCTTGATGATACTTCCATTTAATGATCAGTACACCAATCCCACTTGGCTCATCAATTTCGTTCTTCTAGGTTAAAACCGTTTCCTTTGCAGTAACCATTTTCATTTTAGGTTTCACTCTGTTCTCTCCAATATGGATACATGTAGTTGGAACTCTAAATCAAACACGGTTTGTGCTAGCTCTTTGGAAACTTGGCACAGTAATGTAGTTCCAAGTTCTATCGCTATGGTTGGTGTCCTACTGAAAGTAGCCCCAAGCAGAGACTGACGAGAATCACTTTCATTGAAAGGGTTGCCAAGCTTCAAAAACTACGAGTTCCTGAAAACTCAGCAAACATTTTTTCACCCAATCTTTATGATACTTCCATTTAATGATCATTACACCAACCCCACTTGGCTCACCAAATTTCGTTCTTCTAGGTTAAACCGTTCCTTTGCAGTAACCCTTTTCATGTTTAGCTTTCACTCTGTTTTCTCCTATATGGATACATGCAGTTGGAAACTCTAAATTCAAACACGGTTTATGCTAGCTATTTGAAACTTGGCAAAATAATGTAGTTCCAAGTTCTATCGCTATGGTTTGTATCCTATTGAAGTAGCCCCAAGCAGAGACTGACGAGATTCATTTCTATTGAAAGGGTTGCCAAGCTTCCAAAAATCTACGAGTTTCCTGAATACTCAGGAAACATTTTTTCACCCAATCTTGATCATACATCCATTTAATGATCAGTACACGAATCTCACTTGGCTCACCAAATTTCGTTCTTCTAGTTTAAACTGTTCCTTTTCAGAAACCGTTTTCATGTTTAGGTTTCACTCTGTTTTCTCCTATATGGATACATGTAGTTGGAACTCTAAATCAAAACACGGTTTGTGCTAGCTCTTTGAAACTAGGCACAATAATGAAGTTCCAAGTTTCTATCGCTATGGTTTGTGTCCTATTGAAGTAGCCCCAAGCAGAGACTGACGAGAATCACTTTCATTGAAAGGGGTTTGCCAGCTTCCAAAAACCTGCGAGTTTCTGAAATCTCAGCAAACATTTTTTAACCCAATCGTGATGATACTTCCATTTAATGGTCAGTACACGATTCGCACTTGGCTGACCAAATTTCGTTTTTCTAGGTTAAACGGTTTTCTTTGCAGTAACCCTTTTTATGTTTAGATTTCACTCTGGTTTCTCCTATATGGATACATGCAGTTGGAAATCTAAAATCAAACACGGTTTGTGCTAGCTTCTTTGAAACTTGGCACAAATAATGTAGTTCCAAGTTCTATCGCTATGGTTTGTGTCCTATTGAAGTAGCCCCAAGCAGAGACTGGACGAGAATCACTTTCATTGAAAGGGGTTGCCAAGGTTCCAAAAACTACGAGTTCCTAAATCTCAGCAAACATATTTTCACCCAATGTTGATGATTACTTCCATTTAATGATCAGTACACAATCCCACTTGGCTCACCAAATTGCATTCTTCTAGGTTAAACCGTTCCTTTGCAGTAACTTTTCATGTTTAGGTATCACTCTGTTTTCTCCTATATGGGATACATGTATTTGGAACACTAAATCAAACACGATTTGTGCTAGCTCTTTGAAACTTGGCACAATAATGTAGTTCCAAGTTCTATTGCTATGGTTTGTGTCCTATTGAAGAAGCCCCAAGCAGAGACTGACGAGAATCACCTTTCATTGAAAGGGGTTGCCAACCTTCCAAAAAACTACGAGTTTCCTGAAATCGCATCAAACATTTTTTCACCCAATATTGATGATACTTGCAGGTAATGATCAGTACACCAATCCCACTTGGCTCACCAAATTTCGTTCTTGTAGGTTAAACCGTTCTTTTTGCAGTAACCGTTTTCATGTTTAGGTTTCACTCTGTTTTCTCCTATATGGATACATGTAGTTGGAACTCTAAATCAAACACGGTTTGTGCTAGCTCTTTGAAAATTGGCACAATAATGTAGTTCCAAGTTCTATCACTATGGTTTGTGTCCTATTGAAGTAGCCCCAAGCAGAGACTGACAAGAATCACTTTCATTGAAAGGGGTTTCCAAGCTTCCAAAAAACTACGAGTTTCCTGAAATCACAGCAAACCTATTTTCAGCCAATCTTGATGATACTTCCATTTAATGATCAGTACACCAATCCCACTTGGCTCACCAAATTTCGTTCTTCTAGGTTAAACCGTTCTTTTGCAGTAACCGTTTTCATGTTTAGGTTTCACTCTGTTTTCTCCTATATGGATACATGTAGTTGGAACTCTAAATCAAACACGGTTTGTGCTAGCTCTTTGAAAATTGGCACAATAATGTAGTTCCAAGTTCTATCACTATGGTTTGTGTCCTATTGAAGTAGCCCCAAGCAGAGACTGACAAGAATCACTTTCATTGAAAGGGGTTGCCAAGCTTCCAAAAAACTACGAGTTTCCTGAAATCACAGCAAACCTATTTTCAGCCAATCTTGATGATACTTCCATTTAATGATCAGTACACCAATCCCACTTGGCTCACCAAATTTCGTTCTTCTAGGTTAAACCGTTTCTTTGCAGTAAAGCATTTCATGTTTAGGTTTCACTCTGTTTTCTCCTATATGGATACATGTAGTTGGAACTCTAAATCAAACACGGTTTGTGCTAGCTCTTTGAAACTTGGCACAATAATGTAGTTCTAAGTTCTATCGCTATGGTTTGTGTCCTATTGAAGTAGCCAAAAGCATAGACTGATGAGAATCACTTTCATTGAAAGGGGTTGCCAAGCTTCCAAAAAACTTCGAGTTTCCTGAAATCTCAGCAAACATATTTTCATCCAATCTTGATGATACTAGCAGGTAATGATCAGTACACCAATCCCAATTGGCTCTCCAAATTTCGTTCTTCTAGGTCAAACCGTTCCTTTGCAGTAACCGTTTTCATGTTTATGTTTCACTCTGTTTTCTCCTATATGGATACATGTAGTTGGAACTCTGAATCAAACACGGTTTGTGCTAGCTCTTTGAAACTTTTCAAAATAATGTAGTTCCAAGTTCTATAGCTATGGTTTGTGTCCTATTGAAGTAGCCCCAAGCAGAGACTGACAAGAATCACTTTTATTGAAAGGGGTTTCCAAGCCTCCAAAAAACTACGAGTTTCCTGAAATCTCAGCAAATATTTTTTCACCCAATCTTGATGATATTTCCATTTAATGATCAGTACACCAATCCCACTTGGCTCACCAAATTTCGTTCTTCTAGGTTAAACCGTTCCTTTGCAGTAACCGTTTTCATGTTTAGGTTTCAGTCTGTTTTCTCCTATATGGATACATGTAGTTGGAACTCTAAATCAAACACGGTTTGTGCTAGCTCATTGAAACTTGGCACAATAATGTAGTTCCAAGTTCTATCGCTATGGTTTGTGTCCTATTGAAGTAGCCCCAAGCAGAGACTGACGAGAATCACTTTCATTGAAAGGGGTTGCCAAGCTTCCAAAAAACTACGAGTTTCCTGAAATCTCAGCAAACATTTTTTCAATCAATCTTGATGATACTTCCATTTAATGATCAGTACACCAATCCCACTTGGCTCACCAAATTTCGTTCTTCTAGGTCAAACCGTTCCTTTGCAGTAACCGTTTTCATGTTTAGGTTTCACTCTGTTTTCTCCTATATGGATACATGTAGTTGGAACTCTAAATCAAACACGGTTTGTGCTAGCGCTTTGAAACTTGGCACAATAATGTAGTTCCAAGTTCTATCGCTATGGTTTGTGTCCTATTGAAATACCCCAAGCAGAGACTGACGAGAATCACTTTCATTGAAAGGGGTTGCCAAGCTTCCAAAAACCTGCGAGTTTCCTGAAATCTCAGCAATCATTTTTTCACCCAATCTTGATGATACTTCCATTTAATGGTCAGTACATGAATCCCACTTGGCTCACCAAATTTCGTTTTTCTAGGTTAAACGGTTTCTTTGCAGTAACCCTTTTTATGTTTAGGTTTCACTCTGGTTTCTCCTATATGGATATATGCAGTTGGAAATCTAAATCAAACACGGTTTGTGCTAGCTCTTTGAAACTTGGCACAATAATGTAGTTCTAAGTTCTATTGCTATGGTTTGTTTCCTATTGAAGTAGCCCCAAGCAGAGACTGACGAGAATCACTTTCATTGAAAGGGGTTGCCAAGCTTCCAAAAAACTACGAGTTTCCTGAAATCTCAGCAAACCTTTTTTCAGCCAATCTTGATGATACTTCCATTTAATGATCAGTATACGAATCCCACTTGGCTCACCAAATTTCGTTCTTCTAGGTTAAACCGTTCCTTTGCAGTAACCGTTTTCATGTTTAGGTTTCACTCTGTTTTCTCCTATATGGATACATGTACTTGGAACTCTAAATCAAACACGGTTTGTGCTAGCTCTTTGAAACTTGGCACAATAATGTAGTTCCAAGTTCTATCACTATGGTTTGTGTCCTATTGAAGTAGCCCCAAGCAGAGACTGACAAGAATCACTTTCATTGAAAGGGGTTGCCAAGCTTCCAAAAAACTACGAGTTTCCTGAAATCACAGCAAACCTATTTTCAGCCAATCTTGATGATACTTCCATTTAATGATCAGTACACCAATCCCACTTGGCTCACCAAATTTCGTTCTTCTAGGTTAAACCGTTTCTTTGCAGTAAAGCATTTCATGTTTAGGTTTCACTCTGTTTTCTCCTATATGGATACATGTAGTTGGAACTCTAAATCAAACACGGTTTGTGCTAGCTCTTTGAAACTTGGCACAATAATGTAGTTCTAAGTTCTATCGCTATGGTTTGTGTCCTATTGAAGTAGCCAAAAGCATAGACTGATGAGAATCACTTTCATTGAAAGGGGTTGCCAAGCTTCCAAAAAACTTCGAGTTTCCTGAAATCTCAGCAAACATATTTTCATCCAATCTTGATGATACTAGCAGGTAATGATCAGTACACCAATCCCAATTGGCTCTCCAAATTTCGTTCTTCTAGGTCAAACCGTTCCTTTGCAGTAACCGTTTTCATGTTTATGTTTCACTCTGTTTTCTCCTATATGGATACATGTAGTTGGAACTCTGAATCAAACACGGTTTGTGCTAGCTCTTTGAAACTTTTCAAAATAATGTAGTTCCAAGTTCTATAGCTATGGTTTGTGTCCTATTGAAGTAGCCCCAAGCAGAGACTGACAAGAATCACTTTTATTGAAAGGGGTTTCCAAGCCTCCAAAAAACTACGAGTTTCCTGAAATCTCAGCAAATATTTTTTCACCCAATCTTGATGATATTTCCATTTAATGATCAGTACACCAATCCCACTTGGCTCACCAAATTTCGTTCTTCTAGGTTAAACCGTTCCTTTGCAGTAACCGTTTTCATGTTTAGGTTTCAGTCTGTTTTCTCCTATATGGATACATGTAGTTGGAACTCTAAATCAAACACGGTTTGTGCTAGCTCATTGAAACTTGGCACAATAATGTAGTTCCAAGTTCTATCGCTATGGTTTGTGTCCTATTGAAGTAGCCCCAAGCAGAGACTGACGAGAATCACTTTCATTGAAAGGGGTTGCCAAGCTTCCAAAAAACTACGAGTTTCCTGAAATCTCAGCAAACATTTTTTCAATCAATCTTGATGATACTTCCATTTAATGATCAGTACACCAATCCCACTTGGCTCACCAAATTTCGTTCTTCTAGGTCAAACCGTTCCTTTGCAGTAACCGTTTTCATGTTTAGGTTTCACTCTGTTTTCTCCTATATGGATACATGTAGTTGGAACTCTAAATCAAACACGGTTTGTGCTAGCGCTTTGAAACTTGGCACAATAATGTAGTTCCAAGTTCTATCGCTATGGTTTGTGTCCTATTGAAATACCCCAAGCAGAGACTGACGAGAATCACTTTCATTGAAAGGGGTTGCCAAGCTTCCAAAAACCTGCGAGTTTCCTGAAATCTCAGCAATCATTTTTTCACCCAATCTTGATGATACTTCCATTTAATGGTCAGTACATGAATCCCACTTGGCTCACCAAATTTCGTTTTTCTAGGTTAAACGGTTTCTTTGCAGTAACCCTTTTTATGTTTAGGTTTCACTCTGGTTTCTCCTATATGGATATATGCAGTTGGAAATCTAAATCAAACACGGTTTGTGCTAGCTCTTTGAAACTTGGCACAATAATGTAGTTCTAAGTTCTATTGCTATGGTTTGTTTCCTATTGAAGTAGCCCCAAGCAGAGACTGACGAGAATCACTTTCATTGAAAGGGGTTGCCAAGCTTCCAAAAAACTACGAGTTTCCTGAAATCTCAGCAAACCTTTTTTCAGCCAATCTTGATGATACTTCCATTTAATGATCAGTATACGAATCCCACTTGGCTCACCAAATTTCGTTCTTCTAGGTTAAACCGTTCCTTTGCAGTAACCGTTTTCATGTTTAGGTTTCACTCTGTTTTCTCCTATATGGATACATGTACTTGGAACTCTAAATCAAACACGGTTTGTGCTAGCTCTTTGAAACTTGGCACAATAATGTAGTTCCAAGTTCTATCGCTATGGTTTGTGTCCTATTGAAGTAGCCCCAAGCAGAGACTGACAAGAATCACTTTCATTGAAAGGGGTTGCCAAGATTCCAAAAAACTACGAGTTTCCTGAAATCTCAGCAAACATTTTTTCACCCCATCTTGATGATACTTCCATTTAATGATCAGTACACCAATTCCACTTGGCTCACCAAATTTCGTTCTTCTAGGTTAAACCGTTCCTTTGCAGTAACCGTTTTCATGTTTAGGTTTCACTCTGTTTTCTCCTATATGGATACATGTAGTTGGAACTCTAAATCAAACACGGATTGTGCTAGCTCTTTTAAACTTGGCAAAATAATGTAGTTCCAAGTTCTATCGCTATGGTTGGTGTCCTATTGAAGTAGCACCAAGCAGAGACTGACGAGAATCACTTTCATTGAAAGGGGTTGCCAAGCTTCCAAAAAACTACCAGTTTCCTGAAATCTCAGCAAACATTTTTTCACCCAATCTTGATGATACTTCCATTTAATGATCAGTACACCAATCCCACTTGGCTCACCAAATTTCGTTCTTCTAGGTTAAACCGTTTCTTTGCAGTAAAGCATTTCATGTTTAGGTTTCACTCTGTTTTCTCCTATATGGATACATGTAGTTGGAACTCTAAATCAAACACGGTTTGTGCTAGCTCTTTGAAACTTGGCACAATAATGTAGTTCTAAGTTCTATCGCTATGGTTTGTGTCCTATTGAAGTAGCCAAAAGCATAGACTGATGAGAATCACTTTCATTGAAAGGGGTTGCCAAGCTTCCAAAAAACTTCGAGTTTCCTGAAATCTCAGCAAACATATTTTCATCCAATCTTGATGATACTAGCAGGTAATGATCAGTACACCAATCCCAATTGGCTCTCCAAATTTCGTTCTTCTAGGTCAAACCGTTCCTTTGCAGTAACCGTTTTCATGTTTATGTTTCACTCTGTTTTCTCCTATATGGATACATGTAGTTGGAACTCTGAATCAAACACGGTTTGTGCTAGCTCTTTGAAACTTTTCAAAATAATGTAGTTCCAAGTTCTATAGCTATGGTTTGTGTCCTATTGAAGTAGCCCCAAGCAGAGACTGACAAGAATCACTTTTATTGAAAGGGGTTTCCAAGCCTCCAAAAAACTACGAGTTTCCTGAAATCTCAGCAAATATTTTTTCACCCAATCTTGATGATATTTCCATTTAATGATCAGTACACCAATCCCACTTGGCTCACCAAATTTCGTTCTTCTAGGTTAAACCGTTCCTTTGCAGTAACCGTTTTCATGTTTAGGTTTCAGTCTGTTTTCTCCTATATGGATACATGTAGTTGGAACTCTAAATCAAACACGGTTTGTGCTAGCTCATTGAAACTTGGCACAATAATGTAGTTCCAAGTTCTATCGCTATGGTTTGTGTCCTATTGAAGTAGCCCCAAGCAGAGACTGACGAGAATCACTTTCATTGAAAGGGGTTGCCAAGCTTCCAAAAAACTACGAGTTTCCTGAAATCTCAGCAAACATTTTTTCAATCAATCTTGATGATACTTCCATTTAATGATCAGTACACCAATCCCACTTGGCTCACCAAATTTCGTTCTTCTAGGTCAAACCGTTCCTTTGCAGTAACCGTTTTCATGTTTAGGTTTCACTCTGTTTTCTCCTATATGGATACATGTAGTTGGAACTCTAAATCAAACACGGTTTGTGCTAGCGCTTTGAAACTTGGCACAATAATGTAGTTCCAAGTTCTATCGCTATGGTTTGTGTCCTATTGAAATACCCCAAGCAGAGACTGACGAGAATCACTTTCATTGAAAGGGGTTGCCAAGCTTCCAAAAACCTGCGAGTTTCCTGAAATCTCAGCAATCATTTTTTCACCCAATCTTGATGATACTTCCATTTAATGGTCAGTACATGAATCCCACTTGGCTCACCAAATTTCGTTTTTCTAGGTTAAACGGTTTCTTTGCAGTAACCCTTTTTATGTTTAGGTTTCACTCTGGTTTCTCCTATATGGATATATGCAGTTGGAAATCTAAATCAAACACGGTTTGTGCTAGCTCTTTGAAACTTGGCACAATAATGTAGTTCTAAGTTCTATTGCTATGGTTTGTTTCCTATTGAAGTAGCCCCAAGCAGAGACTGACGAGAATCACTTTCATTGAAAGGGGTTGCCAAGCTTCCAAAAAACTACGAGTTTCCTGAAATCTCAGCAAACCTTTTTTCAGCCAATCTTGATGATACTTCCATTTAATGATCAGTATACGAATCCCACTTGGCTCACCAAATTTCGTTCTTCTAGGTTAAACCGTTCCTTTGCAGTAACCGTTTTCATGTTTAGGTTTCACTCTGTTTTCTCCTATATGGATACATGTACTTGGAACTCTAAATCAAACACGGTTTGTGCTAGCTCTTTGAAACTTGGCACAATAATGTAGTTCCAAGTTCTATCGCTATGGTTTGTGTCCTATTGAAGTAGCCCCAAGCAGAGACTGACAAGAATCACTTTCATTGAAAGGGGTTGCCAAGATTCCAAAAAACTACGAGTTTCCTGAAATCTCAGCAAACATTTTTTCACCCCATCTTGATGATACTTCCATTTAATGATCAGTACACCAATTCCACTTGGCTCACCAAATTTCGTTCTTCTAGGTTAAACCGTTCCTTTGCAGTAACCGTTTTCATGTTTAGGTTTCACTCTGTTTTCTCCTATATGGATACATGTAGTTGGAACTCTAAATCAAACACGGATTGTGCTAGCTCTTTTAAACTTGGCAAAATAATGTAGTTCCAAGTTCTATCGCTATGGTTGGTGTCCTATTGAAGTAGCACCAAGCAGAGACTGACGAGAATCACTTTCATTGAAAGGGGTTGCCAAGCTTCCAAAAACCTACCAGTTTCCTGAAATCTCAGCAAACATTTTTTCACCCAATCTTGATGATACTTCCATTTAATGATTAGTACACCAATCCCACTTGGCTCACCAAATTTCGTTTTTCTAGGATAAACCATTTCTTTGCTGTAACCCTTTTCATGTTTAGGTTTCACTCTGTTTCTCCTATATGGATACATGTAGTTGGAACTCTAAATCAAACATGGTTTGTGCTAGCTCTTTGAAACTTGGCACAATAATGTAGTTCCAAGTTATATCGCTATGGTTTGTGTCCTATTGAAGTAGCCAAAAGCAGAGACTGACGAGAATCACTTTCATTGAAAGGGGTTGCCAAGCTTCCAAAAAACTTCGAGTTTCCTGAAATCTCAGCAAACATTTTTTCATCCAATCTTGATGATACTTGCAGGTAATGATCAGTACACCAATCCCAATTGGCTCACCAAATTTCGTTCTTCTAGGTCAAACCGTTCCTTTGCAGTAACCGTTTTCATGTTTAGGTTTCACTCTGTTTTCTCCTATATGGATACATGTAGTTGGAACTCTGAATCAAACACGGTTTGTGCTAGCTTTTTGAAACTTGGCACAATATTGTAGTTCCAAGTTCTATAGCTATGGTTTGTATCCTATTGAAGTAGCCCCAAGCAGAGACTGACAAGAATCACTTTTATTGAAAGGGGTTGACAAGCTTCCAAAAAACTACGAGTTTCCTGAAATCTCAGCAAACATTTTTCACCCAATCTTGATGATACTTCCATTTAATGATCAGTACACCAATCCCACTTGGCTCACCAAATTTCGTTCTTCTAGGTTAAACCTTTCTTTTGCAGTAACCGTTTTCATGTTTAGGTTTCACTCTGTTTTCTCCTATATGGATACATGTAGTTGGAACTCTAAATCAAACACGGTTTGTGCTAGCTCTTTGAAAATTGGCACAATAATGTAGTTCCAAGTTCTATCACTATGGTTTGTGTCCTATTGAAGTAGCCCCAAGCAGAGACTGACAAGAATCACTTTCATTGAAAGGGGTTGCCAAGCTTCCAAAAAACTACGAGTTTCCTGAAATCACAGCAAACCTATTTTCAGCCAATTTTGATGATACTTCCATTTAATGATCAGTACACCAATCCCACTTGGCTCACCAAATTTCGTTCTTCTAGGTTAAACCGTTTCTTTGCAGTAAAGCTTTTCATGTTTAGGTTTCACTCTGTTTTCTCCTATATGGATACATGTAGTTGGAACTCTAAATCAAACACGGTTTGTGCTAGCTCTTTGAAACTTGGCACAATAATGTAGTTCTAAGTTCTATCGCTATGGTTTGTGTCCTATTGAAGTAGCCAAAAGCATAGACTGATGAGAATCACTTTCATTGAAAGGGGTTGCCAAGCTTCCAAAAAACTTCGAGTTTCCTGAAATCTCTGCAAACATATTTTCATCCAATCTTGATGATACTTGCAGGTAATGATCAGTACACCAATCCCAATTGGCTCTCCAAATTTCGTTCTTCTAGGTCAAACCGTTCCTTTGCAGTAACCGTTTTCATGTTTATGTTTCACTCTGTTTTCTCCTATATGGATACATGTAGTTGGAACTCTGAATCAAACACGGTTTGTGCTAGCTCTTTGAAACTTTTCAAAATAATGTAGTTCCAAGTTCTATAGCTATGGTTTGTGTCCTATTGAAGTAGCCCCAAGCAGAGACTGACAAGAATCACTTTTATTGAAAGGGGTTTCCAAGCTTCCAAAAAACTACGAGTTTCCTGAAATCTCAGCAAATATTTTTTCACCCAATCTTGATGATATTTCCATTTAATGATCAGTACACCAATCCCACTTGGCTCACCAAATTTCGTTCTTCTAGGTTAAACCGTTCCTTTGCAGTAACCGTTTTCATGTTTAGGTTTCAGTCTGTTTTCTCCTATATGGATACATGTAGTTGGAACTCTAAATCAAACACGGTTTGTGCTAGCTCATTGAAATGTGGCACAATAATGTAGTTCCAAGTTCTATCGCTATGGTTTGTGTCCTATTGAAGTAGCCCCAAGCAGAGACTGACGAGAATCACTTTCATTGAAAGGGGTTGCCAAGCTTCCAAAAAACTACGAGTTTCCTGAAATCTCAGCAAACATTTTTTCACCCAATCTTGATGATACTTCCATTTAATGATCATTACACCAATCCCACTTGGCTCACCAAATTTCGTTCTTCTAGGTTAAACCGTTCCTTTGCAGTAACCCTTTTCATGTTTAGGTTTCACTCTGTTTTCTCCTATATGGATACATGCAGTTGGAACTCTAAATCAAACACGGTTTATGCTAGCTCTTTGAAACTTGGCACAATAATATAGTTCCAAGTTCTATCGCTATGGTTGTGTCATATTAAAGTAGCCCCAACCAGAGACTGACGAGAATCACTTTCATTGAAAGGGGTTGCCAAGCTTCCAAAAATCTACGAGTTTCCTGAAATCTCAGGAAACATTTTTTCACCCAATCTTGATCATACATCCAATTAATGATCAGTACACGAATCTCACTTGGCTCACCAAATTTCGCTCTTCTAGGTTAAACCGTTCCTTTGCAGTAACCGTTTTCATATTTAGGTTTCACTCTGTTTTCTCCTATATGGATACTTGTAGTTGGAACTCTAAATCAAACACGGTTTTTGCTAGCTCTTTGAAACTTGGCACAATAATGTAGTTCCAAGTTCTATCGCTATGGTTTGTGTCCTATTGAAGTAGCCCCAAGCAGAGACTGACGAGAATCACTTTCATTGAAAGGGGTTGCCAAGCTTCCAAAAAACTACGAGTTTCCTGAAATCTCAGCAAACATTTTTTCACCCAATCTTGATGATACTTGCAGGTAATGATCAGTACACCAATCCCACTTGGCTCACCAAATTTCGTTCTTCTGGGTCAAACCGTTCCTTTGCAGTAACCGTTTTCATGTTTAGGTTTCACTCTGTTTTCTCTTATATGGATACATGTAGTTGGAACTCTAAATCAAACACGGTTTGTGCTAGCTCTTTGAAACTTGGCACAATAATGTAGTTCCAAGTTCTATCGCTATGGTTTGTGTCCTATTGAAGTAGCCCCAAGCAGAGACTGACGAGAATCACTTTCATTGAAAGGGGTTGCCAAGCTTCCAAAAACCTGCGAGTTTCCTGAAATCTCAGCAAACATTTTTTCACCCAATCTTGATGATACTTCCATTTAATGGTCAGTACACGAATCCCACTTGGCTGACCAAATTTCGTTTCTAGGTTAAACGGTTTCTTTGCAGTAACCCTTTTTATGTTTAGATTTCACTCTGGTTTCTCCTATATGGATACGTGCAGTTGGAACTCTAAACCAAACACGGTTTGTGCTAGCTCTTTGAAACTTGGCCATATAATGTAGTTCCAAGTTCTATCGCTATGGTTTGTGTGCTATTGAAGTAGCCCCAAGCAGAGACTGACGAGAATCACTTTCATTGAAAGGGGTTGCCAAGCTTCCAAAAAACTACGAGTTTCCTGAAATCTCAGCAAACATTTTTTCACCCAATCTTGATGATACTTCCATTTAATGATCAGTACACCAATCCCACTTGGGTCACCAAATTTCGTTCTTCTAGGTCAAACCGTTCCTTTGCAGTAACCGTTTTCATGTTTAGGTTTCACGCTGTTTTCTCCTATATGGATACATGTAGTTGGAAGTCTAAATCAAACACGGTTTGTGCTAGCTCTTTGAAACTTGGCACAATCATGTAGTTCCAAGGTCTATCACTATGGTTTGTGTCCTATTGAAGTAGCCCCAAGCAGAGACTGACGAGAATCACTTTCATTGAAAGGGGTTGCCAAGCTTCCAAAAAACTACGAGTTTCCTGATATCTCAGCAAACATTTTTTCACCCAATCTTGATGATACTTGCATTTAATGATCAGTACACCAATCCCACTTGGCTCACCAAATTTCGTTCTTCTAGGTAAAACAGTTCCTTTGCAGTAACCGTTTACATGTTTAGGTTTCACTCTGTTTTCTCCAATATGGATACATGTAGTTGGAAGTCTAAATCAAACACGGTTTGTGCTAGCTCTTTGAAACTTGGCACAATAATGTAGTTCCAAGTTCTATCGCTATGGTTTGTGTCCTATTGAAGTAGCCCCAAGCAGAGACTGACGAGAATCACTTTCATTGAAAGGGGTTGCCAAGCTTCCAAAAAACTACGAGTTTCCTGAAATCTCAGCAAACATTTTTTCACCCAATCTTGATGATACTTCCATTTAATGATCAGTACACCAATCCCACTTGGCTCACCAAATTTCGTTCTTCTAGGTAAAACCGTTCCTTTGCAGTAACCGTTTTCATGTTTAGGTTTCACTCTGTTTTCTCCAATATGGATACATATATTTGGAACTCTAAATCAAACACGGTTACTGCTAGCTCTTTGAAACTTGGCACAATAATGTAGATCTAGTTCTATCGCTATTGTTTGTGTCCTATTGAAGTAGCC